>NC_037689.1:113091113-113267201 GCF_003255815.1 Theropithecus gelada | reverse complement strand
TTTTTTTTTTTTTTTTTTTCATGACGGAATTTCACTCATCTCCCAGGCTGGAGTGCAATGGCATGATCTCAGGTCACAACCTTGCCTCTCGGGTTCAAGTGATTCTCCTGCTTCACTTGAAGTGATTCTACTGCCTCCTGTTCTATATCCCATAATAATACAATAATAAACAATAATAAATCAGGCAAAATCTCTGCCTTGTGAACTTACATTCTAGGTGGGGGCAGGGACAGATATTAAACAACATTAATAAGTAAAATGTAAATGGTGATAAAGAAAAAGTGATTCAGAAAATGTCTGATTAAATTAGTGGTGGTTGTGTGATTGTAGCTTAACTTTAGATAGGATAGTCAGATAAAGTCTCAATGAAGGCTTGGAAGAAGTGAGAGCTAATTATGTGGATGTCTGTGGGAAGAATGTTACAAGTAGAGAGAAAGCAAGTGGAGAGACCCAGGTAGAAAACTGATTGTAGGGTTTCAGAAATAAGAGGCCAATGTGCTGGACTGAAGCAAGCAAGAGGGCGAGTACCTGGAGATAAATTCAGAAAGGGAACAGAGAATCTGATCTGGTAGGTCCTTATGGGTCACTGTAACAACTTTGGATTTGGAATAGGGTTTTTCAGTAAATGAGTTATGTGATTTGACCTATGTTTTAACAGGATCACTCTGGCTGCTGTGGTGAGAGCAGAGTATATAGGTAGGTGAGTGTATTAGTGTGTTTTTGCACTGCTATAAATAAATACTTGAGACTCAGTAATTTATAAAGAAAAGAGTTTTAATTGGCTCACAGTTCACATGGCTGTACAGGAAGCATAGCAGCTCCTGATTCTGAGGATGTCTCAGGAAACTTACAATCATGATGGGAGGCAAAGGGGAAGCAGGTACTTTTTATGTGGCTGGTGCAGGAGGAAGAGAGAGAGGTTGGGAGTGCTACACACTTGAACAACCAGATCTCATTGAGAACTGACTCACTGTACAGTACTAAGGGGGGATGGTGCTAAAACATTCATAACAAACTCCACCCTATGATCCAATTACCTCCCACCAGGCCCCACCTCCAGCATTGAAGATTACAATTACGCATTTAATTTGGATAGGGACACACATCCAAACTATATTGGTGAGCAAAAATGGAAGCAGGGAGACCATCTAGGAGAGTATTGTAGTAATCCAGGCAAAAAGCACTAATAATTTCAATCATTAACTTGGAAGAGGAGGTGGTGAAAAGTGGTTGCATTCTGAATATGTTTTGAAAGTATTATTGACAGGATGTTTAGATGTGGCTAATGAGGAATAGAGAATAATAAGGATAACTCTCTGATTTTTAGCCTGGACACCTTGAAGGATGGAGTTGCTCTTTAGTGAGATAAAAAATGTGAGAAGAATAAGCTTGAGAGTTATCAGGGAATTGATTTTGGGTCTGTGAAGCCTATTAGACATCCAAATAGATATATGATCCTGGAATTCATGAGAGAAGGCTGATCATATATGTTTGGAAGTCATCAGCATACAGACAGTATTTAAAGAATGGATGAGATTACCAAAGAGTCCTGCAGGGTTCAACAGATAAAGAAGAGAAAAAGACCAAGGATTGAGCCCTGGGACACTCTAGAAATTGGGCTAAAAAGAGGGTTCTGCAAAGGAGACTGATAATGAGAGCCCAGTGAGACAGAAGAAGGTGGGGTCCTGGAAGCCAAGTAGGAGTGAGTGGTAAATGATAATTCCTACTAATAAGACAAGTAAGGTTTGAACTGAGAATTGAACATTGGGTTTAGCAGTGTGGAGGCCATTGATGAGCTTGAAAAGAGTAGTTTGGTTGGAATGATGGTGGTGAAAGCCTGATTGCAGTGGGCTCAACAGAAAATGGGTGTATGCGTGAGTTTTTCTGAGTTTTGCTATAAAGTAGAGACTAAAAATATGTGTGTTGGGGGAGAAGTGGGATAAAGAATTTTTTCAGATGAGAGAAATAATAGTATTTTTTAAAATGCTGATGGCAATGATTTAGTAGAAAGTAGGAAATGGATGATGCAGGAGACAGAAGGGTGAATTGTTGGGATGATATTCTTGAGTAGGTGAGTAGGGATAGAATCTAGTGGACAAAGGGAAGGGCTGGCATAAGATAGGAGCATGGGCATATAGGCACAATTCCACATACAGGCACAGAAGCTGGTAGTTTGGTAGATGTGGTGGTGTAACATTGTGAGAGTTCTTTTCCTGTTTCTGTTTGCTCTTAGGTGAATGTGATAATGGGAGTTCAAGACCAGCCTGGACAATACAGGAAAACTCTGTCTCTACAAAAAAATTAAAAAATTAGCCAGGTATAGTGGTGTGTACCTGTAGTCTCAGGTACTTGGGAGGCTGAGGTGGGAAGATCACTTGAGCCTGGGAGGTTGAGGCTGCAAGAACTGCGATCATGCCACTGTACTCCAGCCTGGGTGACAGAGTGAAACACTGTCTCAATTTTTTTAAAATGCAAAATGGGAAAACTAGAAAAAATAAATTATTGTGTATGAGACATTGTTAGGTAGTGAGGGGGAGGTAAAGAGGAATAAGATGATATGTTCCTAACCATGTGCATATTTTATCATGTATTCCAATTATTATATTTGTTGGTTCATGTTTTTTCACCCCTTCAGGCAGGGAACATACCTTATTTGACTTTGTGTATAAGTTTTAAAACTATTTGTTTTTTTAAAAAACTGTTTTTGTTGTTATTTTGCTTTTTTTTTTTTTTTTTTTCTGAGACAGGGTCTCACTCTGTTGCCCAGGCTGGAGTGCAGTTGTGCAACCATGGCTTGCTGCAGCCTAGACCTACAGGGCTCAAACCATCCTCCCACCTCAGCCTCTTGAGTCTCTGGGACTACAGGTACATGTCCCCATGTCCAACTAATTACAAATTTTCTTTTTTTTTAATGACAGGGTCTTACCATCTTGCTCAGACTTGTCTCAAACTCCTGGCCTCAAGGGACCCTTCTGCCTTGGTCTCCCAAAGTTCATTAGAGGCGTGAGCCACTGTGCCTGGCCAAAACTATTTGTTGAACTATGTTTTTGGCTAGCCCAAGTTGCAGTAAAACTAAGTCACCTTGATTTCTAATATTTGAGATAGACCCTTGTGGAATATGAACATGAGTCCATAATTCTCAGCAGCTTCATCTGGCATCAAACATCCCTAATACCATATTTCTACTACATGTTTTAACAATGAGGTTTCCTGATTAGATCTTTAGATTAGCTTACTTAATTTTTTCTTTTCCCCTTTGTTGTAAGATTATACTTAAATGAATGAATAAATAGGCTTATATTTAATTAAAAGAGATGTGTTAGATACATGGGAAAAAAACTACACCACGAATTAGGGAACAGCAGCAGCAAAAGTATTAAGGTAGAGAAATACAGGATATCATCAGTAAAAGAGTGTAGCCCAGTTTAAGCAGAGTGGAATATGGGATGCCAGCGGATTAAGATAACATAATGCAGGAAACATTTGTTCACTTGGGTACACAGTGGAGCTTAATAATGGTGTCACTGTCAATACTTGGCTCAGCTGTTGAGTTTCATTGGTACAGATAAAATCTTTGCTTCGTGGCCCCAGATAGCTTCCAGAACCTGCTAACTTTCTCTACAAGGTGCTCCAGATCAAGTGCAAAAATGAGTTCCGTCTGTTACACCTTCTCCATAAACAATATGAAGTTGTCTTAACTGATTGAGTGGTAAAAGCCTCTTCAGGTGCAAGGGTGTACAATTACATAGTGAGGTTAATATGCTGATGCTCAAGTCTATTAAATAAACCAACAATCTCTGTGGGTCTAATTTTCCAAAGTGGTGATTAGGGTTTTTGTTTTGTTTGTTCGTTTTTTTTTGACAGGGTCTCACTCTGTCACCCAAGCTGGAATGCAGCAGCATGATCACAGCTCATTGCAGCCTTGACCTCCCAGGCTCAAGCAATCCTCCCATCTTAGCCTCCTGAATAGCTGTGACCACAGGCACATACCACCATTTAACCAGGCATGGTGGTGTGTGCCTGTGGTCCCAGCTACAGTGTCTCTCTATATTGTCCAGGCTTGTCTTGAGCTCCTGGGCTCAAGTAATCTTCTGTCTCAACATCCCAAAGTCATTTCCCAAAAAAGTGAGTATGTATTTATTTCTAAGGTTGTTCTGAACAAAAGATATTTCATCTCTCTCCAGCTTTGCCAAAATAAGAGGGTTTGGATATTCTTAGACCAATAATAGGCATTATAACAACCCTATGTCTTGCTACTAAAGAGGGACCATGTTTAAATAGCATCATGTAGGATGAAGTTGAAATGTGAGTTAAAATGTGGAATGGACAAGGTCATTCAGGCAAGTAACTTTTCCAGAAATCATTTTAAAAATTGATTTTTATATGTTTAACTGTTTGAGATATTTTATGTCTAGCACAGTCTGGGAGTAAACTTTCTACAAAAGCTGATTTCACTCCAGCATCTATTTCAAATCATTTATTTATTCAACAATTATTAGTTGAGTACTCACTACATGTCAGACCCTATTCTAAACCTCAGGGATAAGAAGTGAACAAAAGCAAGTCCCTGCCCTCATGGTGCTTGCAATCTTGTGAGGGATACATAATAAATTAATCAATACATATATACCGTATCATCACATGCTGATAATTATTCATTGGAAATTTAAAGCAAGATAAAGAGATAGAGAGTGAATGGGAGGGGTTATTTTATACAAAGCAGTAAGCTACAGCCACTCTTATGTAGTGATGTTTGAGTAGATATATTAATGTGGTGAGAGAGTAAACCATATACAGTTCCCGGGGAAGAGCTTTCCAGGACAAGGCAGCAGCCTATCTGAAGGTTCTGAGGTATAAATGAGTTTAGCATATTCTAGAAATGGCAAGGAGAAGAGTGTGGCTAGAACAGGGTATACAAAACAGTGGAATATGAGGTCAGAGAGGTGGAGGTGGATTGAATAAAAAACATGTAGATCACACTGGCTCATGAGTAGGATTTTAGACTTAATTCAAAAAGTAATTAGACAAGAGAGTAATGTGGTCTGGTTTACAATATAAAAGTCCTCTGCTTGCCCTGGGCTGTGTATAGGTTAAAATTGGCCAATTCCTGATGACTATTTGACAGACCCCCCTAAAAAGACCTCTTTCTTTTTACTTTGGGCAAAAAGAAATTTACCATAATTGCAGACCCTGGAGGAACTCAGTAGTACTCCAGTTCTCTGCCTTTAGTGTTTCAGTTTTCATTTCCCCTTTTCTAGTGGACATGGTCCAAGGCCCCTCATCAGTGTCTGGCTGAAAGTAATCTACTCAGCTTTACAGACACATGCACATTCTGGAACTATTCAGCCATTTCTCCCTGTCCCTAAGCCTGTGGGTGGAATAGATATGTCACTACATTTCTGTTAACCTGGTAGTAAGTATTGCACTACTTGGGTTCTCCAAATAATTACTGGCCCAATAGTGGGGCTCCTGTTGTCATGAGACTTGCTTTAGTGCCTTGCTCTGACACTCCTGTTTCAAAGCATATTTGCAAATAACTCCAGGATCTCCAGTAAAAGTCTCCTTTCCTTTTCCTGCAAAAGGATAAGTATATACCTGTAACACAACTTAGAAATTACAGTCCTCAAGTCACCACATTTTTCTAGGAATAGCTTTCATTCTGTTTTTTATTTTTTTCTCTCCCAGGCAAAAACTGAGAAGTAAAGTTCTTTAGCAACCAAATGGCAGAACCAGATTTAGAATCCAGTAAAAACTATCTGTGAAATGTAGGAAACTATGTCATTATATGTTGTTTTGTTGCTAAAGATATACTAATTTGCAATTTAAAATTTCACCTTCCGCTGGGCGCATTGGTTCATGCCTGTAATCCCAGCATTTTGGGAGGCTGAGGCAGGCGGATCACCTGAGGTCGGGAGTTCAAGACCAGTCTGACGAACATGGAGAAACCCCGTCTCTACTAAAAATACAAAAATTAGCCGGGCGTGGTGGTGCGTTCCTGTAATACCAGCTACGAGGGAGGCTGAGGCAGGAAAGTCACTTGAACCTGGGAGGCGGAGGTTGCGGTGAGCTGAGATCGCGCCATTGCACTCCAGCCTGGGCAACAAGAGTGAAACTCAGTCTCAGAAACAAAAACAAACAAACAAACAAAAAATCACCTTCCTCAGTACCCAGACTATAAACTTTACTGGCCTTTATTTAGATTCAATTTTCAAAAGGAAGCTCCCCCCACCCCCATCAGTTTTATTTGAAAATATATTTTAAAACCTGCAATTTATTGGGAAAAATATGGAGAGTGCTTTATTTTTGTTGTATGCATAATAAAACTAAATAACCAAGACTAACATTAGTTTGAACTTTACCTTGGAACATGTCCACGAAGAACAAAGGAAACCAGACTAATCTTCTTTTTGACTTTCTCCACTCCAGCTTCTTATATCAAAGACCCTTGGACACAAGTAAGTTATAGCTTTTGAATTACTTGTGGTAGCTTGGATCCATCCTGAAGGCTTTGCATACTTAGAATGGAGATTTTGCCCTGATTCCAGTCTTCTATCTGTTTTTCAAGTTATTTCAGCCATTATTTTACTTCATTCAGATTCCTTATCTTTCAAACCACATTATTTGGGAGGATGAGTTATGGGCTGAATCAGACTGATTGTCAATTTTGATTTGGGAGGAAGGTTTCTGAAACGCAACAGTGCTGTGGCTCATTGCTCAGTATTCCAAGAGATATCATTGCTATGATTCTCAAAGTTTTCAAATCTTTAGAAAGAATGTTGGACCGCTAATATGTTTCAGGCATATTACTTCAGAGCAAATCTCCTAAGAGATTGGTAGACCTCCTCCAAAGCTGACTTTGGCTATACTTGGGTTTGTTTAACTAAGATAATGAAATAAAGGCAGCTAACTGCAGATTAGCTTCCACATGCCTTTTTTCTTTTTTTAATGCAAAGTTTCCAGTCACTCCAAATCAAAATTTAGCAAATTTTCTAATGTGGGATGCCACACTGCTGACTTCTATTCTTCTGGAAAAGGAATAAGCATGGACAAGGTGCACAAAGAGGACTCTCACTCTGTTGAAGGAGGCAATCTACAGATAGTGTTAACATGGTTATGTTTTACAATGAAAATATTTCATAGATAGGTTAAATATATTGTCTTTGATTTTAGGTAGCAAGTGAACTTTTAGGGGTTAGAGCAGGCGTTGGCACATTTTTTTTTTTTGTAAAGGTCCAAACATTAAATATTTCAGTCTTTGTGGATTACAGTCTGTCACAGCTTCTCAACTCTGCTGTTGTGGTGCAAAAGCATGCATAACACTACATAGCTGAATGGGCATGACTGTGTTCAAATAAAACTTTATTTACAAAAGCACAGCAGGCTGAGTTTGGCTCATGCACCATAGTTTACTGACTTCTCTATTATAATACTTAGAGTACAGGTTTCCTAACCGAATAATTTCAACGTAGCCAAAGGACATAATGAAATTATTACTATTATTTTTGAGACAGGGTCTCTGTCACCTAGACTGGAGTGCAACGGTGCAATCTGGACTTACTGTAACCTTGAGCTCCTGGACTCAAACTGGAGCTACAAGCTACTCTGGAGGCTGAGGTGCCTCTGGAGTGTGAGGTACAATACCACAACCAGCTAATTTTTCTTCAGCTGTAGAGATGGGGTCTCACTATGTTATCCAGGCTGGTCTGGAACTCCTGGCCTCAAGTGATCCTCCTGCCTTGGCCTCCCAACGTGCTGGGCTTATAGGTGTGCCCAGCCCATCATGAAATTATTGCACCATTGAGAGAATGATAATCTTTATAATCTTGCTATCAGCCCTAGTGTCTTCACTCTACTAAAAGTCACCTCATCTGCAGCCTTTGGACTTGAGCTAATATTTTACTCTGGCTGAAAGAGGAGGCACTGCTGATATTCATTTTTCATTGATCTTATTCTCATAATTCCCTTAGAAATAGCAAGATCTGGCATTAGAATTCTAGAACATTAGAATTTCTAGAAGTCTTGCGTATAGCAAATTTCATAAGGCAGCTAGTGACTTTAAAAAGGATCTTTATAGGAGTCATTTGAAGTACAATAAATAGGATTTATTTCAATGTATCTCACTCCAGTTTCTAATTTTGCATGTGGCCAAGTAACACTTTATGCCATTTTGCTGCTCAATTCCTTTTAGAACTTGTCTAAATAGTTTTGGGCATTTACTAAGACATGCACTTGCTTTTTAACCGTATATCAGAATAACCATGTATAACTATTATGCTTTTCTTTAAGGCTTACAGAGAGAATATCCTTCAATAAGCACTTTCACATATGTTTTCTCATTTAATATATAATTTAATTATTTTTACAGATGAATCATAGAGAAGATAAAGTTGCTTGCCCAAGGTCACCCAACTAGTTGAGTGCAGTCAGGCTTCAAAAACAGGTCTGTCTGACTGCAGAGACTTTGCTTTTTCCACTACATCACAATACCTACAGGAAGCTACTTGCAGTTCTTGGCAGGCTTTGTCTTTTTTTTTTTTTTTTTTAACCTTAGTTGTTTTCAAGTAAATCACAGAAGAAACTGAATAGCGTAGTATTTGATTCTTTTCCTATATTTCGGAAAGACGTGTTTTCAAAAGGGGATATGGTGAATGCTTTTGTTTAAAAAAACCACAGTTCTATAACTAGAATATTTCCAAATAAGGGTGACTTCCAAAAATTATTTGCTTTCTTGGCAGTCTCCACACATTCTTTGTGAATGCAACTACATTTCCCATCTTCCTTGTTCAGCAGAGTCATATGCTAATAAAATTTTTTGAAAGGTGTGGCTTGGTAATATTCTTTTCAAATTTGAAATAATCAGAATTCCTGGCATCATAATTTTAAACTGTGGTAGAGCTGGCTGATAAGTTAAACATCTGGAAATTGACTTTTGTTGGGGTGTAGTTCTGTGTAGCCCTGAATGTGGATATGAATTGGGGTAGAAGCTAATGCCAAAATCTTAAGATAAAGCTATTCAAGTGTGTGCTTTTTATAAGTGTGAGATAAATTTCCTTTGATCGGAATGGCTTTTTTTTTCTTGGCCAGAGCAGAAAACATCATAGTGAATAATTGCATGATAAAAAGTGGGGTTAGAAGAGCTCATCCTTAACATTGTTGCAGCATGTATGATTCTGAGGCTTCAATTACTGTTATGCAAAAATATAACTATTTCTCTAACATCTATATTTCAGAGTTTGAGCCCGAATGGTGGGCTTCTTAACATAGCAATGTCATGCATTTGAGTTCTTATATGGTACCAAGATGGTGGGGGATACGGGATGAATCACAGTAATGAAGAGACAGGCATATAGTTGTTAATCAGAGGTGTAAATAGATAACTACTGAGATGTCCAGTCTCCTGGCCCTTGGGTCCCTTCAAGTCAGAGGTCCTTGGCTGCTTTCCTAGTGCTCTTGGAGTTGAGGAATCTTTGCCAACTCTGCATACAGACTTGCCTGTCAAGAAGCACCTAACAGCCATTGTTTTCTAGGATCCTGATGCTTCCCCGCTAGAACAGCCGATAAATGAAAGTTACTTGATTCTCTGCACTCCTCTTGCCCAGCATGGAATAATCCATTTCAAGTCTAAGGAAAAGCCTTCTCTCTTTCTATATTTTAAATGTCCTTGGTGCCTGTGGAATTTCTTCGTTTGTGGGATTAGACCTCTTGAATCCCTGGACTTGCAAGACACTTACGGCTTTTGCTGTGTCACCTTAACTCTTTTCCCCAAGACAGTGAGAACAGAGCCAGCTACCTACTTAGATGGAAGGAAAGAAAAGGGCAGACTATATGAAGAAAAAAAAAGTTAAAACCTTAAAATATTAGCTTGTCACCTTATCCATTAGAACCAGTTAATTGCTCATCTGTGGAGTTTTCTCAGTGCTTGACGAACTTTGATTTAGAGTACAGAAATAATAGTGCTATGGTGACTATCACAAAAATCAGTATAAGCCTATAAAACCCAGTCCTTAAAACTCCAGAATGAGAAGTGGGGCCACAGTGCTGAAGAAAGGGCTGCTCATGTGAAAGTTTCAACTTTTCTATCTTTTTAAAGGAATACTAATTTTGCCAGGGGTGGTGGCTCATGCCTGTAATCCCAGCAATTTGGGAGGCCGAGGCAGGTGGATCACCTGAGGTCAGGAGTTTGAGACCAACCTGGCCAACATGGCGAAACCCCGTCTCTACTAAAAATACAAAAAATTAGCCGGGTGTGGTGGCGGGTACTTGAACCCGGGAGGTGGAGGTGCAGTGAGCCACGATCACGCACTCCAGCCTGGGCAACAAGAGCAAAAAAACTCCATCTCAAAAAAAAAAAAAAAAAAAACCAACTAATTTTATCATTATTTTGTAGAGACAGGGTCTCGCTGTGTTGCCTAGACTGAACTTAACCTCCTGTTTTCTCTCTTCTTTCTTTCTTTCTTTCCTTCCTTCCTCCCTCCCTTTTTCTCTTTCTTTCTTTCTTTCTTTTTCTTTCTTTCTTTCTTCCTTCCTTTCTTTCTCTTTCTTTCTCTTTCTTTTTTTCTTTCTTTCTTTCTTCTTTCTTCCTTCCTTCCTTCCTTCTCTTTGTTTCTTCTTTCCTTCCTTCCTTCCTTCCTTCCTTCCTTCCTTCCTTCCTTCCTTCCTTCCTTCCTTCCTTCCTTCCTTCCTTCCTTCTTTCTTTCTTTCTTTCTTTCTTTCTTTCTTTCTTTCTTTCTTTCTTTCTTTCTTTTCTTTCTTTTTCTTTCTTGATGGAGTCTCGCTTTGTTGCCCAGGCTTCAGTGCAGTGGTGTGATCTCGGCTCACTGCAACCTCCACCTCCTGGGTTCAAGTGATTCTCCTGCCTCAGCCTCCTGAGTAGCTGGGATTGCAGGCATCCGCCACGATACTGGCTAATTTTTGTATTTTTCATAGAGATGGGTTTTTGCCATGTTGGTCAGGCTGGTCTGAAACTCCTGACCTCAGGGGATCTACCAGCCTCGGTCTCCCAAAATGCTAGGATTACAGGTGTGAGCTACCGCACCTGGCTGACCTCCTGTTTTCTAATTATTATTAATACTGACTACAGAGCAGTTTTTTGGACCACAACAGAATACATATTATGCAGCGATTAAAAGTTATCCTTTTAAGAAATATTTAATGTCATCAGGAAGTGCTCACAATGTAGTGTCAAAAGAATAAAGTAGGATTTTAAAAGTTTGCATATACAGAATATCAGGGATTATGTTTATTTGCATATACTAGAACTCTGGCTATAGTAGGTTTTTCAAATAGGATTTTATTTTCCTCATATTACCAAAAATATGAAGGTAGAACATCCTGAGCTTCTGCAATGTTTTCCCGTCGTCATCCATGTCCCAGGCTCCTTCTATCTTTCCATTCTACCACTCTTAACCTGTGATTTTGTCCTCATGCTTGTCATCTCATGGTCACAAGGTGGCTGTTCCACATCCAGCCTCACATACATGCTCCCAGGAAAAGAAAAAGGAAATAATAAGGAAAGCAAGATGTTGCCTGAAATCTCCAATAAACTTTCCCCTCCATCTCATTCATCCAGAATCTTTAACTAACTGGAAACATTGGTTTTTGCTGGGACTATTGCTATACTGCAGAGAATTGAATTCCTTTAGTAAAGAAAAAGGGAAAAATGCACATTAAAGTGGTGTATCTCAATGTAGTAACAAAAAGAAGCATAACACAAGCAGCCATACCTCTATTCTCTTGCCCAGATAAAAGCCTAAGTGACTATATGCCAAAACATTACCAGTGTTTATATTTTAGTGGTATTGTTTTTAATCTTCTTATTTGTGATTGTCTGTATGCCTCAAATTTTCTAGAGTGAAAATATACTATTTTTATAATCTGAGAAACAGCAATTTTAAACTAAAATGTACACACATAAGTTTAAAAATGAAATACTTCTTTATGTACTAATGTAGTAAGCATGCTACTTATACAACACTAAAGAAAGCAAATTTCAAAACACTCTGATCCCATTTATTCTCTTAAAATATAGAGAGATTTGGACAAGGCATAGATATCCTTATAAGAATTGAAAGGAGTTTGTAAGACTATGCATCAATCTATTAGGTTTTCTTGGGATAGCAGTGTTGAGGGAAGCATACCTGATTACTTTTTAAATGATACATTTGTTATTATTAAATTCTTTTTATGACAAGAATATATTGCTTTTTTTGTTTTCATTTTTGTTTTTGTTTTGTTTGTTTTGTTTTGTTGAGACAAAGTCTTACTGTGTTGCCCAGGCTGAAGTGTAGTGGTACAATCACAGCTCACTGCAGTCACAACCTCCTGGGCTCAAGCGATCCTCCCACCTCAGGCTCCCAAGTAGCTGAGACTATGGGTGTGCGTCACCATGTCCAGCTAATTTTTCATTTTCTTTTTTGTAGAGATGGGGGACTCTTTATGTTGCCCTGGCTGGTTTCAAACTCCTGGGCACAAGCAATCCTCCTGCCTCAGCCCCCCAAAGTGCTGGGATTACAGGTGTGAGCCACTGCTCCCAGCCTATGGCTTTTAAAACTATTAAATCTAAATATACCAAAGTAAACAAAAATTCAAGTTAGTCCAATAAAGGGTCATGGTCTTTAAGGCTCCAGACTTCTGGTTTTGAGACAGTGATTTTTTGCTCATTTTGGGTAGAGTGGAGCCTTTACAAGGTATCGTGAAGTATGAGATGTTGCCTTCCTCAACTTCAGAAATGTGCCGTTGAATAATTGCTTTCATATGGCACATAAATATCAGTGAGAAAAGGGATCAGAGACCCTAGCAGAGCAGGAAGGGTCAGTAGCAGATCAAAAGATGGATTGTATTGAAAAAGACAACTCCAGCTTGAACACTAAAGACAAGTTTGTAGGAAGCAATAATCAGGTCCTGTCACTTGGTGGTCTTGGATGTCACATGAGTATTTTTCTTGATTGCCAAAAAAACTCCTATTGCAGTTCTGCAAGCTGTTTACAGTCTTTCACAGGCTTGCCTTCTTTCCTGAGAGATAGTAACAGTGATAGATGACATTTTGGAGCACAATGCACGTAACCCTGTTCTCTTTCTACCAGAAGGCCCAGGATTACGCCCTTAGAAACAACTGCAGTCTGAATGTGCATGGCATGGACTAGACTTATCACCATCGGGAATGGGACCATTGTCCCAAAATGAACTTTTTTCTACTCCTGTGATTTAAGTATGCCTGAACTGCTGAAGAATACAAGGCAGCATTTTATGCATGAAAGCTACTGCTGGGATGGCTCTGGAAAAAAACATATTTCCACTATAGACACTGAACTTTTAGAATCTCTGTTGACCAGGGGCGGTGGCTCACGCCTGTAATCCCAGCTCTTTGGGAGGCTGAGGTGGGCGGATCACAAGGTCAGGAGTTTGAGACCAGCCTTGGCAACATAGTGAAACCTTGTCTCTACTAAAAATACAAAAAATTAGCCGGACGTGGTGGTGGGCGCCTGTAATCCCTGCTACTCAGGAGGCTGAGGCAGGAGAATCGCTTGAACCTGGGAGGCAGAGGTTGCAGTGAGCCGAGATCACACCATTACACTCCAGCCCGGGGCGACAGTGCAAGACTCCATCTCAAAAAAAAAAAAAAAAAAAAAAAAAAGAATTTCTGTCAAATCAGCTTTTTCTCTTTTTTTTTTTTTTTTGCCTTTTGGTAAGGCAACAACGTAAAAACAAGCAGCCTCTACTCCCAAGACTGCACATTCTCTTTTTGGCAGCTGCATTTGTTCTTCTGATTTTTATCGTTTGTTTAATTAAAAATATGAAGATTGTCCTTCTCAAATTCTTTCCCACATTCTACTTCCCAATGTCTATGCCTCAAGGATTTCTCCATCTGCTTCTAACCTCCCACAGAAATCTAAAAGAGGCTCTCTACTTTCTCTCTTATGCTAGCCAACAATGTGTGAGTGGAAGTATATTACCCATTTCTGTTTTCTTCTGTTTCTTCTCTGGCCACCTCGGAATCAGGCATGAAAATTAAGAAATATATTTGCAAAGTGCAGGGGGAGTCATTAAAGATATGGGCAAGGAAGTACATATTACATATGTACCTGTTCTCTTGGAAATCATCTAAGGGGCCTGGGGTTCTAGTTAACACTGAAATTGCCTTTAGATTCAATCATAGGAATGAAAAATGAACAACTTAGAGCAAAACCACCAGCAACGGTGGATGCTTCTCTTTCCCTCTTGCAGGGCTGCCAGAAGACCTGCTATTTTTCTTTGACCACTTCAGAAAGGTCGGTGGGGTTGTCGACGTGGAGCAGAGCCTCCTCCTCTACTGCTACCACCAGCACACGACCACACACTCTGTCTTGGAGGCCACCATCTGGCCCTGCCGTGCCCACTTTCTCGTCCTCATGCACTGGGTGATCTTCACCATCTGGAACTGGGGGCAAGCAGGGGTGCAGGCTGGATTGCAGCATAAGGTTGGTCTGTTTTGTGACATTGATGAGAACAAGATCATGGGCTTCTACTGCTAGGGGCCTCTCAGGAAAGGCCCAGGGTTCTGATATACCCACTGCCCTTCGTCATCTGTGTGAAGCTGGGCTTCACATATGCAGGGGGCCAGAAGGTCGACCAGGGGGATGAGTTTGAGGATAACCTGAGGCCTCCTGAACCTGCAGGAGGGCTGGGACTTCTTCCCTTCCTCTGAGAAACCTGTGGCAGCCACTTTCAGGCAAGAGCCCTGACAACTTACGGCTATTGTCTACTGTTGCATCTCCGGGCTTTTGAGAACTTCCAGGCATGATTTGTCCCTTTACAACATTCACCTTTTGTGTTAAGTGCTCAGTTCAGCCCCTTGGACCTGGAGGACATGACAGTAGCTGTCTTGTATGTGAAGTCCTGCAGGAGAGCAGCCTGTCCCACCCAGTGTGGCAGTGGCAGTCAGGGTCTCACTGTGGACCCCAGGCCTTGGCTATAGGCTCAGGACCCCTTTGCATGTGACCTTGGCCAGTCAAGGTCTTTTTCATCTAAAATGGGAGGCAAGAAGGAGGTTTTTATTTTATTTATTTGTTTTTCTTGAGATGGAGTTTTGCTCTTGTTGCCCAGGCTGGAGTGCAATGGCACAACCTCGGCTTACCGCAACCTCCACCTCCTGGGTTCAAGCGATTCTCCTACCTCGGCCTCCTGAGTAGCTGGGATTACAGGCATATGCCACCACGCCTGGCTAATTTTGTATTTTTAGTAGAGACGGGGTTTCACTATATTGGCCAGGCTGGTCTCGAACTCCTGACCTCGTGATCCACTGGCCTTTGCCTCCCAAAGTGCTGGGAATACAGGCGTGAGCCACCGCACCTAGCTGAGGGAGGCATGTTTTAAGGCTTGAATGAAATAAAAGTTAATTTGCAAAGTTAAAAAACTAAAAATCCATAATGTATTTTGATAAAAATTTACTTCCTAGTCTTTTTTTTTTTCCTGAGACTAGGTCTTACCCTATCGCCCAGGCTGGAGTGATGGGATCATGGCTCACTGCAGACCTCAAACTCCTGGGCTCAAGGAATCCTTCTACCTTAGCCTCCTGAGTAGCAGGGGCAACAGGCGTGTACCACCACCTCTGGCTAAGTTGGTTTACTGTTTTTTAGATACAAGCTCTCCCTTTGTTGCCCAGTCTGGTCTCGAGGTCCTGGCTTCAAGCAATCCTTCTGCCTCAGTCTCCCAAATTGCTAGGATTACAGTCTTGAGCCATCTCACCTGGCCCTAACCTTTTTTTAAAAAATGTATTTTTGGGAAACTTTTCACCCATTGAAAATCAGCAGTCTTCATTTTTTGTTTTCTGAAAGAACAGCTTTATTAATATTTTTATGAGTTGTCAAACAAATATACTTATTAGATGAATTTATGGCAGAATTCGAGAAACAAGGCGGCCCAAGCTATAAAACTGCACCCTGTGTTATTTGGGAGGCTTGCGTGCTTGAGTTGCCAAACTAAGCTGCACAACTGTTCTAAGCTCTTGACTGCATTGGCTTTTGCAAGACCATTTTCCTTCTTGCTCCACATTGATTTTAGACATCTTTGAAAAATTATCATTTTCAGACGTTTGGACAAAGAGGAAAATTGTTGCCTTGGCTCCAATATCAGTTCCTTTCATAGCACTGAATATGCAATTGCTACTAGAGTTTTGGTTCTCCGTTTCTCCCTGAGGACATCGGTATTAAGAAGAGATTTGACTCAAGCTACCTGATCATACCTATCTTGTATACAGTTGCTAATACGATATGATTAGCAAGACAACTTGGGTATAATGTTACAGTGGTGTGGTAACAGAATTCTTATTTATTCTACAGGCCCTTTGGCCATTTTGTTATTTTCCCCATTCAAGTCTACTTTTTTTTTTTTTATTTCTAAGAAAAATAATGTTACAGTTAGGTTAAAACTTTGTGGCACAACCACAATTATCATTTTCTATTCAATTTTAAATTTTGACTGTCATAAAATGCAAGCTTTACTGAATTAGAATCATTCTGATTGTTTCGTTTCTTAGGACAACATAATAGCCAGACCTACAAGTTCCCAGTCTGGTTACTAATGTAATTCAACCAGTCAGGCAGTGATCCGGTCCATTGTTGAGCCATTGAACTCCAACAAAAAGCTAATTTCATCAGTTATATCAATCTTGTCTAAAGATTTATAATTTGAGTAGCGTTATTTCAACAGACTCATTTTCCAGAGTGCATCTGGAAAATGAAGATACTATAGAAAACAAAGAAATAAAAGTAGGAAAAAGAAGGATAATCCTTAGATGTGTTCACCATGTTTCCTTCCAGTTCTGTTTCTGTCATATGACTACACAATTTGTTCAAGTCCAGATAAATTATTGCTTCCCACAGGTCATCATTCTTTCCACTCATGTCAAAACTATTCTTCATCTCCAAAGTGTGTTTTGACTTATGCTTAGCTTTGTAAAGGATACACCCAAGGTTGGAGGTGAAATATGTGTCAGAGACTAGGACTACAAAAATTAGATATTTGGCTTTGTTCATGGATATTCCCCAAGTTTGATCATATACTTTCATGCTTCTGACCATATGCAGTTCTGTCTCTTTTGTATAAAACACCCAATGATTCCCTTGCACAGCTGGTTAATTTTTCAAAGTCCTTTGATAAGCAAACCAGTGTCACTTCTTCCAGAATGTCTTTCTTGACTTTAACCCACTGGTAATAAATTATTCAATAACAACTCTCATTTTTTAGTAATTTCCATGGGCCAGAAGATGTACTGTTTTGAAGTCATTATCTTTCCAGACTATCCCCTAAATCAGTATTTAATTATCACAACTACATTATGAAGCAGATACTACTCCAACTTCCCAAAGAGGAAACTGCTGTTTAAAGATATTAAATAACTTTCTTAATGCCACACAGCCAGTACATGGTAGAGGCAAGATTTGAACCCGACTTCTGTAGTCTATGTTCTAAGCCACTAGAGCATACGGCTTGGCTCTGTATCCCCACCCAAATCTCATCTCAAATTGTAATCCCCACGTGTCAAGAAAGGGAGGTGATTGGATCATGGGAGTGGTTTCTCCCATATTGATCTCGTGATAGTGAGTGAATTCTCAAGAGATCTCGTTGTTTGATAAGTGTGGGGCTCTTCCCCCTTCATGCACTGGCTCTCTCTCTCTCTCTCTTTCTGTCTCACCTGCCAACAAGTAAGACATGCCTGCTTCCCCTTCCACCTTGATTGTAAGTTTCCTGAGGCCTCCCCAGCCATGCGGAACTCTAAGTCAATTAAACCTCTTTTCTTTATAAATTACCCAGTCTCAGGGAAGTTCTTTATACTGGTGTGAAAACAGACTAATAGAAGTATTGTTTCCCAAAGAGCAGCACATGAACCACTGCTGCTATGAGATAATTTTCAATGGACATCTTTACATGAATAATTTTCTATTATTTCTTCTTCTTTTGCAAAATATACAGAAAATAAGAAAACAAATAAATTATCAGCACTTTGCCGAATTTTCTTTGCATTTCTATTTTGAAGAAAATAAACATTACATATAGAGTTAGAGACCTCTTTGTGGCTCTCCCAGATCTCATTCCTTTCCAATCCTCCTCAGAGGTAATCATTATCCTAAATTTAGTGTTTATCATTCCACTACAAGTTTTTAAACTACTGCTAAGTACATATTTATCAATATACAATATGTAGTATTGTTTTACTTGTCTTCAAACTTTATGTGAATATCATACCATATGTGTTACTCTGCAGCTTGTTTCATTCACTCAACATTTAGTTATTGATATTTATTTATTTAATACACTTGGCCTCTGTTCATGCATTTCAAATGCTGAACAACATTTCACTGCATCAAAATGTCACTAGTTTATTTATACATTCTCCTTTTGACTGACATATATATTACTTCCAATGTTTGATATTATAAATAATGCTGCACTTAGCATTCTGCTGCATGTCTTCTTGTGCACATGTGCTAGATTACTTCCAGGTGCAAACAAAGAAGCAGAATTGTAGATATAGATTATATGCATCTTCAACTTTACAAAATATTACCAAATTGCTCACTAGAATGTGTCCATTTCCATTTCCACCAGCAGTTTATAAGAATTCGCTTTTCTCAAAATCTTTAACCAACTTCTTAAGTTTTCCAATCTTGTGAGTATTTTGCAGTTTTAAATTTGCATTTCCTGATATTAGTGATGCTAATGGAGTTAAGTTATTCTAAGTTATTCTAATAAACCCCCATGAAAGGGGTTTATTGGCCATTTGGATTTCTTCTTTTGTGAATTGCTCATTATCCATATTAAAATTATTTATTTTTAAAATTTATATAGAGTAAAATTCACTATTTTTTGGTACATGCTATGAGTATTTGACCAATGCATAGAGTTGTGTAATTATCACCACAGACAAGATATATGAAATAATATCCCTTTGTAGTCAACTCCTTTCTTTTTGCACAATTCCTGGAAACAGCTGATTTCTTCTCCATCCCAATAGTTTTGTCTTATCCAAAATGTCATATAAATGGATTACACAACATGTAGATTTTGGGTATCTGGTTTCTTTCACTTAGCATAATGTGTTTAAGATTCCTCCATGTTGTTATGTATTTCAGTAGATTGTTCTTCTTTGTTGCTGAGTGGAATTCTATTGTATGGATGTACTACCATGTATTTGTTAATTTACCAGTTGAAGGGGTGTTTTAAACTATGAATAAAGTTGCTATGAAATTTTGCATATAAGTTTTTGTGAGGCATATGTTTTTATTTCTCATGGGATTGCTGGGTCTGAGACTAGGTAATTTATAAAGAAAAGAATTTTATTTAACTCGTTGTTCTGCATTCCAGGAAATTTGAGGACATGGCCTTGGCTTCTGGCCAAGGCCACATGTTACATCATAACATAGCAGAGAAGGTCAAGGGGAAGTGGACACATGCAAAGAGACAAAACCAACGGGCATCCTGGCTTTATAACAACCCACTCTCCTTGGAACTAATCCATTCCTGGATAATTAATCTAGTCTTGTGAGAGCAATAACTCATCCATTACTTCTAGAAGGGCAACAAGCCATTCATAATGGCTCTGCCCTCGTGAACCAACCGCCTCCCACTAAGCCCCACCTACCAACACTGCCACATTCAGGATAAAATTTCAGTATGACTTTTGGTGAGGGCAAACAAACCATACCCGATCCATAGAAGCTTGTGTAAATAATGATACGTAGTTTTCCTTTAATCTGTTACTATAGTAATTTATATAATTAGATTTCCCAATTCTGACCCATTCTTTCATTCTTGTGGAAAATGCTACCATGTTGAATTATAACAGGTTTTTATACACTGTTTAACTTCATATTCCTGTATTCTTTTTTTTTTTTTTTTGAGACAGGAACTCACTCTGTCTCCCAGGCTGGAGTGCAGCGGATCAATCAAGGCTCACTGCAGCCTGAACTTCCCGGGCTCAGGTGATCCTCCCACCTCAGCCTCCCGAGTAGCTGGGACTACAGGTGTGTGTCACCATGCCTGGCTAATTTTCATATTTTTTTGTGGGGATAAGGTTTCACTGTGCTGCTCAGGCTTGTCTTGAACTCCTAGGCTCAAGTGATCTGCCCACCTCAGTCTCCCACAGTGCTAGGATTACAGGTGTGAGCCACCACATCTGGCTGATATTCTTGTGTTCTGTTTAGGATACTTTGCACTGGGAGAATTTGATCTTATACTGTATATATTTCTATACCGAAATCATCTGGATTCAGTATCAAAGTCATATAGAGGCCTCAGGGCATGAGCCGGGTATCCCCTCTCTTTCTAGTTTCTAAATCAGTTTCTATGAATAGTAACTATCTCTGCCTGATGGTTTTAGTAAAACTTGCTTGTATATCTTTAAGGCCCTGATATCTGTTTTGAGTATGGTAAAGGAGAAGACTTGCTCACATACTCAGTTTAATGATTACCAGTTTATTTAGGTTTTCTGTTTCTTAATCAGCTTGGTTTAGTAATTAATTAATTAATTTTAATCTTCACAACCTAATCGCATTTTTCTCTTCAACCTATAAATGTTTAAATGGCATTTCATTTAACATTGAATATGTGTTTGATATGTATTTTTGTTTGTGTTGCTGCCAAATATGCAGAGATTTTTATACACATGGGTTTTAATTTAGGAAAAAGGTATTCTGTTACACATTGTATCTCATTCTGTGCCCTGCTTTTCTACTCAGCAGTATGTTTTAAAGATCTATTTAAGGTGTGGTAAGTGAATCTAGTGCGTTGCTTCTAACTGCTGCATTAGAACTTTATGAAACATTTGTGTGTACCATATTTTACCTGTCCACTTTTCTAATGAGGAACTTTCTGGTTACCTTTGTCTTCCTGCTGCCATAAACAATTCTGACGTGAATGTTTTGTCTGTGTCTTCTTATTGGCCTTTGTGAGACTCTTTGGTTTCTATCCTTAGTGAAACTGTTGGCCATATTGGTAATTTGACTGTGTACAGATCAGTTGCTGTCTATAATGGCTGCAACAGTCTACATTCCTACCAATGGAACAGAACTTTTGTTCTATTACCACATGCCTACATTTGTCATTCTATAACTTTTAGAATTTTGCCAGTCTAATAAGTGTGAAATGATACCTATGCGATTTTAATTTTATATATCTGATTTTCAGTGATTTTGAACACCTTATCATATTTCTGCTACCTTTTTGAGTTTATTCTCTAAATTGCTTGTTCATATTCTCTATCCATTTTTCCATTGGGTGTGCTAGCTTTATCTTTCTGATTTGCAAAATGCCCTTGTATATTCTAGATATTAACTGCTTGTTTGTTTTTGAAATTTCAAAATTCTTGTCAGCTTCTATAATTCTATCATGTGATAATTTTGCCAGTGATGTCCTTAGTTGAATAGAACTTTGATATTTTAAAGTTATCAACATAATCAATGCTTTCTTTTGCATTTGTGCTTCTCGAGCTTTTTTGAGAAGTCTTCTCTGATTTGGAGGTCACAAAATATTTTCCTATATTTCCTTTTATTAGCACTATAGTTTTACTGTTCATATTTCCATCTTTAATCCAACTAGAGTATCTTTATATGTGGAGTTAGATAGGGTCCTGATTACATTTTTCTCCATACAGTAAGCTGGTTTACCAATCTTTTTCTTCCATTGATTTGTTTTGCTATTATGTTCCATTTGTTCTATTTATTATCATTACTTAGAGACAGGGTCTCTCTATTTTCCCCAAACTGGACTTGAACTCCTGGGTTAAGCAGTCCTCCCACCTCAGCCTCTCAAGTATCTGGGACGACAGACACATGCCACTATGTAGGGCTAGCCTATTATTCTTGAGGTAACTCCATCATTGCCTTTATAGGGTTAACTTAGCTATTCATAGACCTTTATTCATCCATATAAATTTTAGGCCGGCCACGGTGGCTCACACCTGTAACCCCAGCACTTTCAGAGGCTGAGACAAGTGGATCACCTGAGGTCAGGAATGCGAGACCAGCCTGACCAACACGGTGAAACCCCATCTCTACTAAATACAAAAAGTTAGCCAGGCGTGGTGGCACATGCCTGTAATCCCAGTCACTTGGGAAGCTAAGGCAGGAGAATAGCTTGAACCTGGGAGGTGGAGGTTGCGGTGAGCTGAGGTTGTGCCACTGCACTCCAGCCTGGACAACAAGAGTGAAACCCCATCTAAAAAAAAAAAAAAAAAATATATATATATATATATATATATATGTATTTTTTTAAATAAAGTTTATCAAGTTCCTCAAACAATTCAACTGGAATTTTGATTGGTATTGCATTAAACAGGTTAAATTGGTGAGAATGTTTGCAATAAGTTGTCCCATCCAAGAGTATGGACCATTTCTCCATTTATTTAAATAATATTTTATTCTTTTATTGGAATTTTTCTCCATAAAGACATTTGTTACTTTAGTCTTTATATTATTTGTAATTTCTTTTTGCTATTGTGACAGTTTCACATTTGCATGTCTTTTCTAGCACATTATTACTGGTGTGAAGAAATGGAAGTTATTTTTGGCGATTGATATTTTATCTGGCAACCAACTTGAACTCTCATATTAATTCTAATACCACAGTTTGCCTGCTGAATCTGTTGCTGATGGTTTTTAGGTAGACTATTATATTTTTATTGCAAGTAATTGCAGGGTTTTGTTTGTTTGTTTGTTTTGCTTGTTTTGTTTTTGAGATAGTTTCTCACTCTGTCTTCCAGGCTGGAGTGCAGTGGCGCAATCACAGCTCACTGCATTTTCAAACTCCAGGGCTCCAGGGATCCTCCCACCTCAGCCTTCTGAGTAGCTGGGACTACAGGCATGTGCCACCACACACAGCTAATTAAAAATTTTTTTGTGTGTAGAGACAGGGTCTTGCTATATTGCCCAGGGTTGCTAGTGTGGAACTCCTGGCCTCAAGTGATCCTTCACCCTAGCTTCTCAAATTGCTGGTATTACAGGTGTGAGCCACTGCACCAGGCCCTTTCATTTTTCATTAATTATTTTTTTCTTTATATCATTGGCCATAACTGACAGTAATAGGTTAAAAGTTAGCAGTGATAGATGGGAACTGTGGTCTTGTTTCTGATCTCAAAGAGAATAAATCTGAAGTTTATTCATTGTTATAATATTTATTATAGTTTTTAAAAATACAAACTTTAACAAGTTAAAGAATTATCTTTCTGTTTCTCATTTGCTAAAAAGTTTCCTCCTTCCTTCCTTCCTTTTTAGGAAATACAGAAAAATTAGTATCTATCCTTTATTGTCCACTTATGCTCCAGGAAATACGTTGTACATTTTACATGCATTATTCCTTTTTATTCTCACAGCCACCCCAAACAAGCGAATACTACTACTAACCCTACTTTACTCATGAGGGAACGGAGCCTCAAAGGGGTTAAATTTTAATACATTATCCAAAGAATGATGGGAAGCTGGTACTCAAACCTTGGTCAGGCTGACTTCACAAGCAGAATCTTAATGAAATGCAAGTATTGAAGTATTATTAAGTACCTTTTGTATAAAGCCTTAAATATTTGCAGTTACCTCGTCAGGTCTTCATTGGCTTCTTTTTACTGACTCTGAGTATCTTTAAATTTGCTGCAACATCCTGTCAGGGGTCGCCATGGACTTCTGGTTCATTTAGCCAGCTTTGTTTCACCTGCAAACTGAGCTCCCCTTTCAATCTCTGGTCTTCTCATCATTGAAAAAACTCTAACTACCTGCACATTGACTGAAGAGATGGCATTAAATCACATTCACTTTTAAATTTTCTCACACTGGGCAGGATCAAACAACGTTTCATGGTTAAAACCAAAGGAAATTAAGAAGTCAGGATTTTTTATTTCTTTGCTTAAAATCTCTTTATATTTTAATGTATTTAAAATCTTTTATTTTGGAATAATTTTATATTGATAGAAAGTTGGAAAAAATGTACTGGGAGGTCCTGTGTACTCTTCATCCAGTTTCCCTCATGGTAACATCCTGTATCATGATACTATCAAACTAGGAAACTGATTTTGGTGCAATCTACAGAGATTATTTGAATTTAACCAGTTTTCTATGTTCTCATGGATACACACATATGCACGTGTATGTAGGCTTATGTAGTTTTATCACATGTGTAGATTCAGATGACCAGCTTAGATACAAAACTGTTTCTAGGGTCCCCTTCATGGGACTCCTTCATAGCCACATCCACTCCTCTACCCCATCTCTAAACCCTAGCAACCACTAATCTGTTCTCAATTTCTAATTTTGTTGTCTCAGTGTTTATTTAAATGGAATCATACTCTATGTGATCTTCTGGATTGACTTTTTTCATTTAGAGTAATTCCCTGGAGATTCATCCAGGCTGCTCTACAAGTTAATTATTCATTCCTTTTTATTGTTGAGTGTCTCCCATGGTATGGATGTACCAGATTTTAATCATTCATCTGATAAAGGCCATCTGGATTGTTTCTAGTTTTGAGCTATTATGAACAAAACTGCTATAAAAATTAGTTCACCAGTTTTTGTGTGAAGATAAGCTTTCATTTCTTTGGGAAATTAACCGAGGCTAATTGGGTTTCCCTCCCTCCCTTCCTTCCTTCCTTCCTTCCTTCCTTTCTTTTTCTTTTTCTTGTATTTGGGTCTTGCACTGTCACCCAGACTGGAGTGCAGTGGTGTGACCTCAGCTCATTGCAGCCTCCAACTCCTGGGCTCAAGCAGTCCTGCTGCCTCAGCCTCTTGAGTCATTGGGATTACAGGCATGAGCCACCGTGCCTAGCACTGGGTTTCTTTTTGATTATACATAATATTGAAAATCAGTAAATTTTTGATAGTCTTGAAAGAAATATATAATTTCCTCCTTCATCAATGTGAATAAATTATATTGATACATTTTTTGTTTTTAAACTGGACTAGAAATGTAGGTTGCATCCATTCTGAGTCATTGAATAGGGAATTCGTGCTTACTTTACAATCAATGTGGAGAGATAAAAGGTTTATGAGGAAAGTAATATTTTATGTAGATTGATCTGGCCATAGGTTTTAGGATGAATTAAAGTAGAAAAAGACAGGAGATAGATGATGGAGCCAGGTGAACAAAGACACAATCACTTTATAGTGAAAGAATGATGGTCAGGAGGACTAGGAGATTCCTGTTCTGATCTCATTTCTATCACTAAACTTGTTATATATGCCACCTTCATCAAGTCATTTAACTTGTTTTGTTTGTTTGTTTTTGAGACAGAGTCTCACTCTATTGCCCAGGCTGGAGTGCAGTGGTGCCATCTCGGGGCACAGCAACCTCAGCCTCCCAGGTTCAAGCAACTCTCCTGCCTCAGTCTCCTGAGTAGTTGGGATTATAGGCACCCACCACCACACCCAGCTAATTTTTGTGTTTTTTAGTAGAGATGGGGTTTCACCTTGTTGCCCAGGCTGGTCTCGAACTCCTAACCTCAAGTGATCTGCCCGCCTCAGCCTCACAAAGTGCAGGGATTACAGGCCTGAGCCACTACATCTGGCCCATTTAACTTTTCTTGACTTTGATTACCTCATTTGTAAAATGAGTGATTTGGCCTGAATCCGTAAAATCCATGATTGCTTTCAAATCTGCAATTCTATAATTCCAGACCATGAGGGAACAGTCAGGGTTTTTCCACTGGGAAAGGAAAACAGAAGATGGACCTGATAAGCATCTTGAAGGTAAGAATCTACTTGGCTTAGTGACTGATTGAAGATAGAGCCCAAGATGAACTTTCAAAAAGACTTCTAAACTTCAACGCTGGGTGACAGAAAAAGGGCAACACTATCAGTTCAACAAAAATGAACTCAGCAAGATAAGGTCATTTTGGTTGAAGGACTTTTTAAAGTTTAAGTTGGATATGTTTTGTCTGCACACAAGGGAGTTGTGTTATACAACTCCTGGAGGCAGTATTTATATGGTATTCTAAGTAAATGGCTCCCCTTCCTATGAGAGGTATATAGTATACCACCTGCACAGCTGTAAACAAGCCTTCACTGTGGACATCCAGGTGGAAATGTCCAAAAGATAGTTGGATATGAGTCTGGCATTTGCAAAGGAGTATGCGTGGGAAATGTTGGCTTGGAGTTAAGGAGTTAGTGGTAGACAATATATAGAGGCTGTACATTGAGAAAAAGTACATGCTGTGACTAGAAGCAAGCCGTTAGCTGTAATCAAATGTATGATTTAGTTGGATTATTTCAATAAAACTATACCCAACTATTATAAGTGTTTATTTTATAATAGTTTATTTTGTCTCATTCTGTACATAATGTTGTATAAAAATCAAGTATAGCCTAATTATAGATTCTTCATGCCTGTAAAAGTCAGATGATTCTAAAATTAGCAAGAAGTTATACATCTGTGGGCCAAGCAAGTGGTTGAAAAGTGATAAAATAAATTTATTGCCCAACAGATGCATCCAAAAGTTTTACTTTATAAAAAGAGATTAGGTTATAAAAATGGGCAAAGATTCAGAGTTTCTTTTCTTCACATAAGATGAAGAGCTCCTCCTAAATTGTATTCATTCTTGAGTATTCACTGTGCACATTGCTGTCAGGAATCTTTCTGGTTGATGGTTAGTCTGTGTTTGTGATGTTTTATCTCTAGGAAGGATGCCAGTCTGAGGATGAGTTATAAAATACAAAAATGACACCTACTAAAGAGAGGACCACCTGTGTTACTTTTGAGTCAATCCAACTGATATTCTTGCTAGGAGATACATGGTGTCACTAAATAACTAAAAAAAATTGAACAAAGCAGATATATCTGAACCTGTATTTTCTAATGTGCATCAACCTTCAAAGTCAAAGTGTAATCCTTTTGGAAGATTTGTTTACCGTTGCTAGAGACTGCATGTTGGTGATCCCCAAAATTCATATGTTGAGATCCTAACCCCCAATGGGATGATATTAGGAAGTGTGGTCTTTGGTAGGTCATTGGGTCATGAAGTCAGAGCTTTCATGAATGGGATTGATGCCCTTATAAAAGAGACTCCAGAGAGCTCATGTGCCTCTCCCACCATGTGAAGACACAATAAGGCACCCTCTCTGAACTAGGAAACAGGACTTCATCAGACACTGAATCTGCTGTTCCCTTGATCTTGATCTTGGACTTAATATCTAGAACTGTAAGAAATAAATTTCGGTTGTTTTAAGCCGCCCAGTCTATGGTATTCTGCTATAAAAGTCCAAACAGAGCAAGATACCCATCTACTCATTAGTTCATGAACTCTTTAGCTGCTGAGCTGATATATGAACTATGCAAGAAAATAAATGTTACATTATAAACACAACTTATTTCTGCCCAAACTTTATTATCCAGCTTAATCACATTTAAATCAATAGAATGACTTTTTGCTGCTTTCCAAAAATTCCCTCAAAGAACTAAAATTTACCACCATCACACAAAGACATAAGAATAATACAATGGATTTTGGGGATTTGTGGGAAAGGGTGGGAGAGGTGTGAGGGATAAAGGACTACACATTGGGTACAGTGTACACTGCTCTGGTGATGGGTGCACCAAAATCTCAGAACTCAACACTAAGGAAGTTATTCATGTAACCAAAACCACTTGTTCCTCAAAAACCTATTGAAATAGAAACAATCATGTTTAATGGTAATGTAGCTATCCTAGGAAAAGACCAACCCATTTTTATCACTCTTTATCACTGGCCCATCACAGATGACAGCTTTCTATCTTATGGAATTATTTGCACAAAGTATATATAAGGATGTATATTTGCAGCATTACTTATAACAGTAAAAAAATAAAATGATACAGTCATCTAGTTAATGCCACTGAATTGTACACCTTGATGGTTAAATGACAAATTTTGTTATATATGTTTTGCCATATTAAAAATATAGTAAAGAAACTAGTGAATTGTAAAATGAGTTCATTGTATGGTATGTGAATTATGTCTCAATAAAGATATTTTTAATCCCTCCAAAAAATAAAATTTATCACCATTAAGAAGATTCAAAACAATTATTCTTAGACCACGAAGACATTCTTGAAGTTCTAAAAATTTTTGGAGCAATAAGAGTATAATAGAGTCAGACAAGATGACTCCTTTGAAAGATTGTTATGTTTATACTTAAATTTAGTCACATTATTTTGTCATAATGATTGTGTGGATTGGGAGGAAGAACCTGTAATTTGTATCAGGCAGACCTGACTTCAATTATTCATTTTACCTCTTAAACAAGTGTATGACCAGCTGTATGTATGTGTCATCACTAAGACTGTTTCATCATCTAGTCAATTAGAGGTGGTAATAATACTTACATCATAGATGTTTTGTGGGAATCAAATCAATGAAAAGTAATTAGCATAGTGTTAAATACACATCATTTGGATACCAGATTATTCTGAGGAGATTCTGTCAGTGAGTCAGTCTGTTCCTGGAGACTTCTCACTGATGCCAAGGACAGCTTCTTTTGTGAAAGATAGAAGTCCTGGAAAAGTGAAAATTATCATATGGTAGCTCATGCTTCATGATTGGTTCTTGGGAATGATGAAGACTAAGGGCCATCCACACAACTAGGTAAGAATCAATCCCTACTTATTCAGCCAGTGAAGAAACTTGATCTTATTCTTTATTTAATTCCAAAATGTAGTAAAGAAATATTTATATTGCTAATGAAGACAGGTGCTGTCTAAACCTTAACTGAATTCTCATTTAAGGAGGACCTTCATTAGGCCCTTCTACATCAGTAAGTTCCTCCTGCCTTCTTTACACTGATAAATAGCCCATTAAGTGTTCCTTCTGACAATGGCTTTCCTCATTTATAGCGTCTTATACATTCAAAGAGCTGACACCTCATCTTGTATATTAATTTGATACTAATTGTATAGTCAGTCTAAGCCTTCCTTTCCATGGCTTCTTCCCCAAGCTGTCTTCTTCCTGAGGGCCAGTTAAGGACTCAGTTGCTGAGCAGACCTGCTAGACCTCACTTCAAAAGGTTTGTTAATCTCCTTGGAATCACCCCTTTGAGCTCACTCCTCTTGCTTTTCATATTCAGATTGGACTGCATTAGTCTTCCTCATTGCTTTGTAAGGAAAAGAGAGAAAGTTGGGAGTGGGTGGAGAAAGAAAGACACAAGATGGGGAGGAAAGGAGGAGGAGGTGAAAGAAGGAGATTACATAAAGATGGAAAAATAAGAGTTGTAAATAGGAAGAAACCGTCACTGCCAGAAGTTAAAGTGAATGGTTTATAACCTTTTAGAGGTCAAGGACCTTCTTTAAGATTCTTTGAAAACTATAGCTCGCCTACCCAGAAATATGCTTATATGCACATACATAGAAAATTTCACCTCCCATTTCAGAGAGTATACATACCTCATAAAGTGCATCCATAAGCCCCAGGTCAGTAGTCTACAACAATGACCTCCCATCACGAAATTCAGTCACACCATTTCCAATTTATGTGACACTGATTTGAGAATCATTTTGTGAAAATATCTGACTTATCTTACAGTTGGTTGATTTCCTAGTGCTCTGCATGAGATCTTCCTCTGTCCCCACATTCTTTGGGCTTACCCATTTCCCAGGCTTCCACTGCCCTCTCTATGAGTAGTTAACCATTTTTTCCCCTCTTTAGGAAACTCATGAAAGTTACAAAACCTCTATCTACAAACACACACATACACGTTTATAGTCTCAGTTTGGCACTCAACCTTTTAAGCACTCATGTGCCACCCAAAGTTCATCCATGGATGCAAGATTTGGAACTACTGGATTAGAGGGAACTAAATGTTTATTTATTAAGTGGATTCAAGCATGTGGCATTTTTACTGGGTTCCTAAATCTGTTCCATAGGTTAATAGAAACAAGGTGTTTGTTTGTTTGTTTTTAAAAACTATGTAATCCAGTCTCAGATCTTCCTGGCTTTGAGCTTCATTATGGAAATCTTGATTAAATCCCCAATGTTATAAACGTTAGTGGCTCACATGGAGCTCCGAAGAGCCCGGTATAGTCCCCTAGACTCTTCAGGGCACTGTGAGTGAGCAGTTAGGTACAGGCCTTGGTCCATTGTGCTCAATTGAGAACTAAGTCAACATGTCTTATTACTATGCTAAATTATGATGGAAAATCAATCTCTTTCCATTAAAAATAGTCTTTTCTGGGTTAACTGAGTTCCTTTGGATACTTCTCAGTGTTTTAGAATTCCATCTCACCACACCTACCTCCTTCCCCTCTAAGACAGAGAAGAGGCAATGAGTTGACATGGACATCTTTGTGTGGGTCCTTATTGGCCTCTACAGTAATTTCCTCAACAATGCCCTCCCCAGTCATTGGGAACTATTCTGGCATTTGATGATGAAGTCCAGGACTTGTGAAATACAAGGTCTACGCTCTCAGCTCATCTAGGCCCAGAGTTATTCACCATTCTGCTGACTTAGACTCACCTCTTCCCTTGTCTGCCTTTCAGGCCCTCTGAATCTCAACCACATCCTCCATCCAGCCCCAGAGTTAGATCGTCCACCTGCAGCCCTTGCCGTAGCGTCAACTTGCTCCTCATGGCAGCGGCCCCATGGGAGACCTGTTGGCTGTAAACATCCAGCTATTTTCTATATCCTCCACTGGGAGCATGTGAAAATATCTGGATACATTTATGCCAGATAAAAGCTGAGGGAGACTTGGCCCTCTCTTTGCCTGGATCTGCCTTGCATCCATTTTTCTTCTGTTATGATTATCTCTTGTTGGTGAGGGGGCACTCAGAAAGGTGATTGTTTTAGTCTATTTTCTGTTACTCAGAGAAATTTATAAAGAAAAGACATCTATTTCTCATAGTTCTGGAGGCCGACAAGTCCAAGAGCATGGCACCAACATCTGATGCAGGTCATCCCATGGCAGAAGGACAGAAGGCTGAAGCAAACATGTGAGACAGAGAGAAGAAATCAGGCAAAACTCACTTTTATTACAAATTCAGTCTCGTGATAACTAACCCACTTCTGCAATAAGGGCATGAATCTATTCATGATGGATCTGCCATCACCTAATCATCTCTTTAAGGCCCCACATCAATTAAAAGTCAACATGAGTTTGGGAGCAGACAAACATTTAAACCACAACAGTGGTGTCCCAGAGTTCCAAAGACCAAATTTGGAATAATTCCACTTTGTTTTTTATTTTCCCCCTAAACCTGTTGGAAAATGTCCCCAGATTCCACACTTACGATAATAGGGCGCATGGTGTGGAGGGGGGCAGACTTATCTATGGACTCTTCCACTTCCTTCGTGGCCTCTTAACCCTTTCTTTTTTTCTCTCTCTCACCTCTCAGAATGCTACAGTTTTGTTTCTGGATAGTGTACCTTTCACTTACATCATCTCGAGTTCTCCAAAACTAGTAAAACTCTAGAATGCCAACTGGCCAGGCTCCGGGCTTGCCTTCAATCTCTCTCTCTCTCTCTCTCTGTCTCTCTTTCTCTCTCTCCTGCAGCTTCACTGCAGTACAATTTACACACCATAAAATTCACCCATTTAAAATGTACAGTTCAATGACTTTTTAGTAAATTTGGTTGTGTAACTATCACTGTACTTTTGGTTTTTAAACATTTTCATTATCCCAATAAGATCATTCATGCCCATGTACAGTTAATCCACTTTCCTACCTCCAGACCCAGGCAACCACTCATCTACTTTTGTCTCTTCGTATTTGCCTATTGTGGACATTTTCTGTCAATGGAGTCATATAATCTATGTCGCTTTGTGTCTCGCTGATTTTACTTAGCATACTGTTTTTGAGGTTCATCTACATTATAGCAATTATCAATATTTCATTCCTTTTTGACACTGAATAATATTTCATCATATGACTATACCACATTTTGTTTATCCATTCATTTGCTGATGAATGCTTGGTTGCTTCCATCTTTTGGCTATTATGAGTAGTGTTGCTTTGAACATTTATGTAAAAGTTTTTGTTTGGATACCTGTTTTTAATCCTTTTGGGTGTATACCTAGGAATGGAATTGCAAGGTCATATGGTAATTCTATGTTTAACTTTTTGAGGAACTGCCAAACTGTTTTTCATAGTGACTACATCATTTTACATTTCTACCAACAGAGTATGAGGATTCCAATTTCTGCTCATTCTTACTAACACTGTTTCTTTTTTATTATAGCCATCCTGGTGGGTGTGACAGGCTTGGTTCTTGCTATACAAAAGGAATTTAGAAATCTCTGACTCCAAGACTGCTGTTTTCCTGAGAAGTTCTCAGGGAATTAAACACCTAATTTGATAATAAAATCCCAGTTAGGACTACTTGTTTTCTATATGGTGTTGTCCATTCACTGAGGTACTGAAACCCGCTAATTTACTGGCAGTGGTAATGGAGGGTGTCCTAAGGCAAAATGATTTAAGAAGAATGAAAATGGTTGAATGTTTAAAAATATTATTCATGATATATTTGCTTTTGGATATGGATTGGGGAGAGGGAAAGCCCAAAATTGAATATGACTCGTAAAGCAATTTGGGAACATGAATGGGAAAAGATATCAAAGGTTATTTGGCCAAATAGTGATTGTGGGAGTTGATGCCAACTGCATTAAGGAAAAAAGATGACCATCTGAAGGCAGCAAAAATATGCCCAATTAGAATTGGCCTAGAAGAACACTAAAATGAAGGTCATTTAACAAAGGCCTCTGGAAAAAAAAAAAAAAGGGACGAAAAAGTTAAGTCAGCAGGATTGCTAGGAAGTAAGCACTAGAGCAAAGGTGCTGTGTAATCAAATAAGAGACAGACTTTTCTGAACCTGGTCAGATAGTAGCTAAGATCAATCTCTCAAAATACAGAACATTTGTTCTAGATATAGGAAGGGCAAGTAAGGTCTTACTAGAACAGAGAGAAATTTAAATTAAAACCACTGAAAAGATCAGGGAAAATGAAGCCTTACTGCTGTCTAAGATAGTGATTTGACCTACTATGGAAGCCAAAGCTCCTGAGTTCTCAAGAGACACACCTTCAAAAGATGATCCCAAAGCTTAGATCTAAGCCACTACATTTTTGAGGAAGCTACCTATCTAGGGAGACCAGCAGCACAGTATATAGTAAGCTTCTGGCTCAGGCACAGTTTTAAATCCTAGCTCTACCATTTACTAGCTATATTACCTTAGGCATTGCATTCATTCTTCCTGAGCCTCAGCAACCTCATTTGCAAAACATATATAATAACATTTATCCCACAGGGTTGTTAAGTGATTAAATTGTGTAGCATCTGTAAAGCTTGCAGCATATGGCAGGCACTCAGTATATGATACCTCTTATTATTATTACTATTATTGGCTGTAACAACAATGCTTTTAAAAGGGAGATGAGAGATGTTAGTAACTGGATACCACTGGCATTACTGAATTTGGATTTTATACAGTTAACAGCTAGTTTATACTCAATACAGACAAGACTAGCAGGGGCCTCATCTAGAAGATAACTAGCAGGACTTGGGCTTGAGATATCACAGAAAACGTTCATGGAAGGCAGTAGAAAGAATATTCATTATGGGTGAATTTTAAAAAGCTGTTTGATCTTCAGCAAATCATGACTTTCTCTTTGAGCCATGGTTGTGTTACTGGAAAAAAGGTGGCCTCAATTCAGACCCCAAGGGGGAGGTTCTTGGATCTCATGCAGGAATGAATTCAAGGCAAGTCACAGAGTACAGTGAGAAGATATAGCTTATTGAAAGTGACTCCATTACAGAGTAGGGTGTCCTCAGAAAGCAAGGAGAATATGCCACCTTTAAGTTTTTCATATATAGGGTCCTTGTCTATGCAAAGGCTAAATTAAGCTGTACTTATGTGTGAGTGAGCAGACAGGATAACAAAATTTATTATTCTATTGATTTTAAAAAAAACTATCCTTGATGTTTTACTGTGTATGTACATCAAAACATCTTGAAAACATATTGTTTTGGGTATTGGGACAACTGAACTTTCTGTTGTTGTAGGAGTTTGTCCTTGTAGGCCTTACCAAACTTTTTTATTTAGCTGTAAACATCTTAGGACCATGGGGGGTGACCAGCAAGGAATGTGCCTTGTTAGTCTCGAGATGGAGCCTTTTGGTTATTTATTTATTTATTTATTTATTTATTTATTCATTCATTCATTCACTCTGAGACAGAGTCTCACTGTGTCACTTAGGCTGAAGTGCAGTGGCGCGATCTTGGCTTACTGCAACCTCCGCCTCCTGGGTTCAAGTGATTCTCCTGCCTCAGCCTCCCGAGTAGCTGGGATTACAGGCACCCACCAACACGTCTGGCTAATTTTTGTATTTTTAGTAGAGATGGGGTTTTACCATGTTGACCAGGCTGGTCTTGAACTCCTGACCTCAAGTGATCCACCCGCCTCGGCCTCCCAAAGTGCTGGGATTTACAGGCGTGAGCCACTGTGCCCAGCCGGAGTTGGTTTTAAAATGATGTCACTCTGGCTTTCCTAGGCTTCTGTTTCCCTAATAGTGGGTATATAAAAGTTATCCTGCAATTGCTTGTGGACAGTGCAAAGTGCCCACAAGCAAAGGTGTGGGGCAGGGCGCCATATAGGACACTCCTTGCTGTCTCTAACACATCCTAAGCCTGTTTCCACCTCAGGACTTGTTCGCCTCTTATTCTCTCCACCTGAAACTCTCTTCCCTAAGGTAACACATGAATTGCTCCCTCACTTCCTTCAGGCCTTTCCTCAAATGTCGCCATCTCAGTGATGTTTTCCCTGACCACCCTACTTAAGGGAACCCCTAGCACACCGTACTTCCCTTTCTTGCTTATTTCCTCCATATCACTTTTCTTCATCTAACATACTGTCTAATGTCAGCTCCACAAGGACAGGATTTTTCTCTTTATGTCCACTGCTGTATCCTCCCTGCTCAAAACAGTGCCTGGCACAGTGTGGTGCTCAAAAAATATTTCTTGAAAGAATAAATGATTTTATTCCATTTCAATGCTGTCACATGCCCAGGATCAATGGTTTTAAAATTAGAACAAAGGAGATGGGGAAAGGAAATGAATGTGAAAAGAAGAGTGAGGCAAAGCCTACCACCGAGCTCCTTCCTTGATATGTTGCCTGCAGGCCCCCTGATGAGGTTTATAGATCAGTGGAAATATAAAAAAGGAACAGTTGATTTCCAGTCACAAGAGGCTGATCAAGGAAGTCTGGTCCAAGTATGGTCCACCTTTTGAGGTGATGTCTCCTCTGGTTTACTCTCAAAGTAAAAGTAGCAGATTGGCAGCCAAAAGGATACAAATGCACTAGGGATGCATTTGTAAAGACACTAGGGATGACTAAACCACTGACCCTGAATGAAAGCAGCGTCAAAGTTGGGAAGTAAATAATTTGTACAGACACTAGGGATGGCCAGGTGTGGTGGTTCATGCCTGTAATCCCAGCACTTTGGGAGACTGAGGCAGGCGGATTACCCGAGGTCAAGAGTTCGAGATCAGCCTGGCCAACATGGTGAAACGCTGTCTCTACTAAAAATACAAAAATTAGCCAGGGTGGTGGCAGGCGCCTTTAATCCCAACTACTTGGGAGGCTGAGGCAGGAGAATCGCTTGAACCCAGGAGGCGGAGGTTGCAGTGAGCCGAGATCGTGCCATTGCACTCCGGCCTGGGGGACAAGAGCGAGACTTCGCCTAAAAAAAAAAAAAAAAAGACACCAGGGATGACTTGACTGCTGACGGCCTCCCGTGTATCTCTCACAGTCATGCCCTAAGTTCTGTAGACTTGGCATCCCACACAGAAGGAAATCTCTACCAGGTTTGAGAGTTAAGAACTTTGGTTTCCTGTATTTTACACCCACCTCCCTCACCCCTTATTCAGCATCCAGAGACAACTCGTTTTACTACAGAAGGCAATAATTTCCCTATTCAGAATGTCATGTCACCAAAGCTCATGTTCTGTGCTGGGGCCTTGAAATTCTTGCTGTGTCAGCCTAAGAGTAGTCTCTATTTTTCTGTGCCTGAACTACAGGACCTAGTTTCCATTTTGGTCCTCACTGAGGCCTGCTCTGGTCAGGTCTGGCCATGGCCAACCACACCAGTCACAGGTGGTGTGTAATATCACATTGGCAGAGCATCAGAAGAAAGGCAGCACAGTCTCACAATACATGAAGAGTAGGCTTAAGAAGCAGGAGCCAAAATTGATGTAATGGAAGATAAAACTATCAACATGGTGATCCAATTGAGAAGTGTCATTATGCGAGATGAAAAGGTGAAAGAACAGCCAGCAGAGTTCTTGGCTTTTGTTTGCAGAAGATGATACTAAACAAAATTGATTCATAGAAATATAGACATCATAAAATGAAAGGACCATCTGGATGTTTGGGGAGCGTGTCAATAGGAAATTATAGGACTGATCTCGAATATCCTAGTGCCAGTTCTCAATTCATTGTGTCTTCATTTACAGCATTAGGCCTTCCAGTGGGGACCTCTGGCATGGCCCTTAGGAATTAGTCAGAATGCAGGATGCCACAAAAGAAGGGAAAGCTGAATATGACCAATACAGAATTATTGTATACTTTTGAGTTTCAGTGCTTTAAGTTTAAGAAAGTGGGAGATAGTTAATGGGGTTAGCTTCCAGCCCACCCACCAGTCTCTGTAGCAACAAAAGCTCATTAAGTGTCACACAAGAGTCTTCTCAGCCAATGTTATGAAAGAGGAAAAACAAAACAAAACAAAACAAAAACAGCAAGCCAATGCACATAAAGAAAGTTTATAAGGGTCTTATTAAAATAGAGTGAAGGTATGAGTGTAAAGAACCAAAAAAAAAGAAAAAAAATCACAATTTAAGTGATGAAAAATGGTGGACACGTGAATAGGTGACTCATATCTTAGAGATGTGGTAGATTAAGTAGTGAAAGGATAACGGAAGAGTACTGGAGAGTACTGACTTAACTAGGAATTTATACACACTGCCTATGGGCTTATTATTGAGTTTGTTTCTGGGGAATTTACAAATATAAGTTTTTATAATAAAGGAAAAGATGTCTTTTCCTATAGTCATAGTTTTCAGCAGTGAACAGGAACCAGAGACATGGTTTTAAATCACTGATTCCGACGAAAGCAGTGTCAAAATTGGGAGGTAAATCTGGTTAGGTTAAGATTCTTTTTGGTTTTCTCTATATTTTCTTATGAGTATGTGGTGCTGAAAGGGACATGGCGGGCAATGGAAGCAGGAGGGCTGGCTTTCTTAGACACCCTGTCCCTGGGATTAATTTCATATGCAAAAAAAAAAAATTCCAAATCAAACAGTTACATGGAATGTACTGAAATGCAGAGAAAACTGTTAATCAGCAATAAAAAATAATGAAAGTAATTTTTAGAAACAACATTGTTTTCAACAACAGTATGGTGTGAGGGAAGAACATTGCCTGGGAATCTAAGCCAGTTCTATTCTGAGGTCTGTCACTGCCACGCACAGCAGAGGACCAACATACAACGCCCCTCCTGAGCCTAAAAGGCCATGACAAGATCAAAATAAAGGGAAACCTGTATTCCCACAGAATCCAGAGATGGGAGCCATCCAAATGACAAAGACTTTGCATGATTCCAGCACCAATATCCTACTTGTTGCCTAGTGATATTACGAGTGAAGTATCCCTATTCCCACTTTATTAGGAATCTTACACTGTTGATTTTCCCTCTTCCCTGAATCTTCCATTTTCCCTTGTTTTTTGGCTAATTTCCATTGCCATTTAAAGTGACTCTAGATTCTCTCATCTTAATAAACGCTGACAGGATCCCAAATGCCTCTTCCATATCACTGCAATGTTCAGCATGAAAGAAAGATGATGTAGATATAAGATAAATCTAAGATAAATGAGGTTAAGTAAAAACCTTGTAGTACTAAATCTGAATGTGCAAGTAAAGTTCCTATTATCCAAACTGAAGAACTGAAGAAAGGAAAGACTTCCTGTTCCTTCATTATAGTCCCAAGCTCCAAGCAGTGACCAAAGAACCACTGGTATGGTTTTGTTATATATATATATATATTTGACATAGGCTCATGCTCTGTCACCCAGGCTGGAGTCCAGTGGTGCAATCATGGCCCACTGAAGCCTCTACTTCCCAGACTCAAGCAATCCTCCTACGTCAGCCTCCTGAGTAGCTGGGACTACAGGTGTATGCCACCATGTTTGGCTAATTTTTCTTTTTCTTTTTTCTTTTTTTTTTTTTTTTGTAGAGATGGAATTTCACAATGTAGGCTGGGCTAATCTTGAACTCCTGGGCTCAAGAGATCCACCTACCTCAGCCTCCAGAGCTGGGGCTATAGGTATCAGGCACCGTACCTGGCCAGTATGGTTTTAAGCCAGTGAAAGTAGCATCTATGTTGGAAGGTGGAGCTGGTTAGATTTGCACGATTCTTAGTTTCCTCTGTATTTTCCTATGTTTCTTTTGTGGTTCAAGGTACATTTTCTTTGACTGTGATTAAGGATTGTGTGGTTCATGGGAATATAAAGTAATGAGACCCGTTTTCCCGTAAGACAGATACATTCACTGAGGAGTTTATATGCTTTGCTCTGAGATAATATTTGTACAACAGAAAATCTGAAGTGGTCCCCAAAGTGTCAATATTTTAGTCTGTGCCAAATAAGATAGCTGAATAAACATAACTGAAGTAACCAAATACTGCCAATTTTATAGCAGCATACAGGCATGTCCTGATTGTGGAGAATAACAGGTATATTCTGTTATTTACTGTTATTAAACGCTAATAACTGCAAACCTACTCTTTTACTTGGAAATCAAAAGTATGTGTCTATGTCTAGATATTTGAGTTTAGAATTATCTCCCAGTTAGGTCTTTAATAATGATCACTCTAAATCCTTATGTCATGCTATCTCCATCCTCAAGTGTAACTAAATCACAGGCATATTTTTCATAATTAACCACATTTGAAAATCCTGATGCAGAGCAGATAACATATATTCCTGTTGACAAAATATCAGGTGCAATATAGATCAGAAATATACATTCCCAGATTTTATCCCAGAAAATACATGAACTCAAGATGGGGAGCTACCACTTCAGGATTTTTTTTTTTTCTAATTGTCTTTGCAAAGATTGTATGATGTATGATGAAAAGTTGAAATGTAGTGTAATCTACATTATAATGTATAGTTTCCTCTTTAAGAAGTAGTTTATACATTGGCAACTGGGGATAGCTATCATAAGTTAGAGTTCAGTATGTGTGAAAGAGAATTAGAAAAAAATACTAAACTTATGTGACTGAATCACTTCCACAAAAATTTGGAACAGCCTTGATTAAACAAGAATGAACCAAAACTATAAAAAGTGAACTCAGAGACTTGAAAGTGGAGATTTGTAAAGGCCAGAACTAAATAATTATTATTGTGTCTTGATGCAGTCGCTAAGAATTTTATTGTGTATAATTTTTACTTCAGTGTTGAACAGCCATTGTGATAGGAAGAACTTCAGTTCTCAACACTTTTGCTTCATGAAGGATGAAATAAAACAGAGTTTGTGCTATCTTGGTTTTTGGTTATAATAAAACTATTCAAACAGTTTTTATATGTTTATTATTTTCCATCTATTTTTCTGCATGCTCCTCTGTTCATATGATACTGCCTCAGTCAGGCTCGGTGAAATCAGTGAACTGGCCAGGTCAACAAGGCCTAGAACTGGACCAAACACAGGAGGATAATTCAGGAAGGTAGAGAGGAACATCAGGAAGATGAGGTAGTAAATTACAGGAACTCAGCCACAGACATTAAAGTTAACATACAACACTCCCATCTCTAGGACTCTGATTTTGGACGAGTCATGGCGAGACTCTAGTTCTGTAGAAACTGAATGTCAAGCAGAAACTCGTACATAAAAGAAAGAATATCTATGGGAACTGGAGTGCAACTCAAGCGGATTTATTAATCGCAACCAGATCAGAGTGCTATTACCAGAACAAAGTGCAGAAATAGTGCAGGGCCATCAAACAGGTTGACTTTTATAGAGAATGGATGATAGGTAGCGTTTCTTATGTTTTCACTGCCTGTGACCTGATTTTTACCAGAACTTGGAGCAAGGCTAATCCTACCAATAGGATTACGTGGCCCTGATTACAGTGTTGGAGGCCTGCTAGGCAGAATTAGGCAGATCATTGTTCACTAAATAAATTATAGTTTGTTTAAGTTTAGTACAGGAGTTGCAAACTATGACCTACTGCTTGTTTTTGTATGGTCCATGAGCTAAGAATGATTTGTACATGTTTAAGTTGCTAAAAAAATAAAAATGAATAATATTTTGTGACATGTGAAAATTTTATGAAATTCAATTTCAAGATCCATAAATAAAGACTTATTGGAACACAGCCATGCGTATCTGTTTTCATATTGAATATGGCTACGTTCATGCTATAATGGCAGAGGTGAGTACTTGTGACCAACACCCTATGGTCTGGAGAGCCTTAAATATGTACTGTCCAGACCTGTACAGAAAAAGTTTGCCTAACTTGGTTTAGTGTATAAAGTCGGTGGACATACAGAAATTTCATAGCACTATATTTAGGGCCTGATCATGTTTAATTCTTTAAGAAGTTGCATACAACTCAGGGTAGAAATAAAAACCATAGCAATTGATGAGTATGATGTTTTGTGACTAAGAATTGACAAAGAGAAGAATTAAGTGAAACAAAGTATAATAGGTAGCCTTTCCTAGCCCTGCTCTGACAGAGGCTAGGACTATTCTGCCTCCTACATCGAGTGGGCCAAATCCTGCCTACAACCAGCAGGATACTAGGCATTCTCTCCTGATGGTAGGCATGATAAAATAGACATGATCCCCCAGGCAGTTGTGTGTTCACTGAACTGCCGCCTCTTCTCTGACCACCCATCCCCCTCTAGTGTTGGGTTACCCTCTGTGATTGACTTTTTGCCTTAGTTTTCTTATTAGGGTTCTCATTCCCACTTTGAGGCTAGAACTAATCCTCATTTCCAGCCTGATTGACTAGGACCCTGATTCTCTAAGAAATCCTTCCTACTCCCATTGCCCCTGGGAGCTGGATCCTGTTTTGTATAGCTTCCTCCTTTAGCTGGCACTTTGCTCTAATCCAAATAGACCATCTGGGATCAGTTCTTGGCAGCAAATGTTTGGTTCTACTGCTTTCCCTTACCCAACTCCAGGACTTGATCATCCTTTGAATAAAGCCCATTTGTCTCATCCTTTGAACTTTGATTTGACATGCCAAATGCAACCTTTTTTTCTTTTTTTAAATGTTGTGATAGGGTCTTGATCTGTCACCCAGGTTGGAGTGCAGTGGTGTGATTTCAGCTAACTACAGCCTCAACTTCCTGGGCTCAAGCAATCCTCCCACCTCAGCCTCCCAAGTATCTGGGAGTACAGTCATGTGGCACAACACCCAGACAATTTTTAAATTTTTTATAGAGGTGGGATCTCACTATGTTGTACTGGCTGGTCTCAAACTCCTGGCCTTAAACATTCCTCCTGCCTTAGCCTCCCAAAGTGCTGGGATTACAGGTGTAAGCCACTGCACCTGGCCCCAAACACAATCTTGAAGGTACATTCCTACAACCAAGTTAGTCCATGAAATTTCAATCCAGCCTTTTCTAAGATTCTGTCCTACTCCTTTCCTCTTCTTCCTTTTGCTGAGGTCCCAGCATGCATCATGGTCTAGTATACATTTATTATACTAACCAACAGATCATAGACAATTAGAGCTGGAAGGAATCTTACAAGTTATAGATAAGAAGACCAATTTAGAGGTCCACAAAGGGGAATATACATATCAGTTCACTTTAACAAACAAGGAATAAGTAGACCCACATCCTCCAAGAAGTGCCTTGGAAATAAAAGTTAACTAGTTAACTGCCTTCAATGAGTCAATTTTGAATTTATTTATTTTTGACCCATCATAAAGAAAAGCCAGGCCGGGCGCTGTGGCTCAAGCCTGTAATCCCAGCACTTTGGGAGGCCGAGACGGGCGGATCACGGGGTCAGGAGATCGAGACCACCCTGGCTTACACGGTGAAACCCCGTCTCTACTAAAAAATACAAAAAACTAGCCGGGCGAGGTGGCGGGCGCCTGTAGTCCCAGCTACTCGGGAGGCTGAGGCGGGAGAATGGCGTAAACCCGGGAGGCGGAGCTTGCAGTGAGCTGAGATCCGGTCACTGCACTCCAGCCTGGGGGACAGAGCGAAACTCCGTCTCAAAAAAAAAAAAAAAAAAGAAAAGCCAAAAAACAAAAGTGGGATAAATCAAAATGACTGTAATAAGTCTGTCCAAAAAAGGAAAAGGAGAAAGAGAAGGAGGAAACCCATAATTTGAGGCTATATGTAAATAGAATTAGTTTTGCCAAGATGTCTCATTGTCTACCACTCCAATTCCCCTTTCCATTTCTGACAGTTGTCTCTTGGATTCTGTGTGACTACTTTAATGCCTAAATCTTTACAAGGAGAATCTCCAAATAAAATCTCAAATTATACTTGCTTGGTTACATTTGATTTAATGATCTGAACGGCACAAGTACTGGCCAACCAAAAAGGAAATCAGTTTATCATCAGCCCTGCCTCTAGCTACAGAGGCAAAATGAAAGGAGCACTGCGGCACTTATGGCAATTTCGCAAGGGAATCAGATAAATATCCCTTGCTATCATGGGAAAACAGTGGTGGAGTTAGGGTGGGAGTGGGGATTTGTATAGAGTCTTCCCTGGCTAATTACTCAGAATTATTTCCCTTAGAGGCAGTGTCCATCTTTTGCACGTGGCTGCTGAAGCGAATCACAGCATAGCAGGTCCAATCAGTTAAGCAATCTTAATGATCAATGCATTTTCCCTCTGCGTTCATTCTGCTGTGAACTAGATCGTGAAGATCGCTATATCAATTTAATCAACCATGCCTCAAGATTTAATGTAGCTATTGCATGTAGATTTTTAAAATGTTTGTTGCAACAACCCATGCCTCTCCCTGTCACTTATTAATATATTAAAAATTTAATAGCTCTCGACTGGCTAGAGTAGAATACATTTATATTATCCAGCACATAGTAAGCCTAACAAATATTTGTTGATAGCATTTAATGACTAACTCTACAAGTCATAATAGGATAATATAGACATTCATTTGGAAGTAGAGTATGCCTTAGATTAGGCCAGTGGTTCTTAACAGGAATGATTTTGCTACCTGCTACCAGGGGACATTTAGCAATGTCTGGAGACATTTTTGGTTGTCACAACTAAGAATGGCACTGTTTTCTGGCATTGATTGGGTAGAGGCCAGGGATGCTGCTATATATCCTAGAAAGCACTAAATGTACTAGACATCCCCTTTAAAATAATTATCCTGTTCAAAATGTCAAGAGTCTGAGACTGAGAAATCCCAGATTAGGCAGATAATAGACACTGAGAAGTTTGACTTTTTAAAAGTAGATGAGGAGGAGTGAATGGGCAGAGCTCAGAGGAATTTAGGACAATAAAACTACTTATGGCAATACAATGGTAGATACATGTCATTGTACATTTGCCAAAATCCATAGAATGCACAGTACCAAGAGTGAACGTAAATGTACACTATGGGACTCTGGGTGGTCATGATGCCTCAATGTTGGTTCATTGATTTTAATGAATGTACCACTCTGGTGCCAGATGTTGACAGTTGGGGAGGCTGCGCATGTTGTAGTGGGCAGGAGGTATATGGGAACTTTGTACTTGCTGCTCACTTTTGCTGTGGACCTCAAACTGCACTACAAATAAACCCCTGTTAAAAAAAGGAGATGAAGGTTCCCTTACATCAACTGTTTAAGAGTCAGTCTGTAAGAAGCAACAACCTCTCCTCTTCATCTCTGTCATCTGCTAGGTAGCTGTGAAGCAGAAACCAAGCACATGCCCAAGCAGTGTTTGCAGACCTGGAATCCATGGTCATTGACGAAGTTCGCTCTGGCACATACCATGAGCTCTTCCAATCTGAGCATCTCATTATGGGCAAGGAAGATGCTGCCAATAACTATGCCCGAGGGCACCATTGGCAAGGAGATCATTGATCTCATGTTGGGCCAAATTCATAAATTGGCCAACCTGTGCACAGGTCTTCGGGGCTTCTTGGTTTTCACAGCTTTGTCAGGGGAACTGGTTCTGGGTTCACCTCCTTGCTCATGGAATGTCTCTCTGTTGACTATAGTAAGATCTCCAAGCTGGAGTTCTCCATTTACCTAGCCCCTCAGGTTTCCACACCTGCGCCAGAGCCCTACAACTCCACTCTAACCACCCACATCACCCTGGAGCACTCTGGTTATGCTTTCATGATAGACAATGAGGCCATTTATGGCATCTGTTATGGAAACCTTGATATTAAGCACCCAACCTACACTAACCTGAATAGATTCATAGGTCAAATTGTGTCCTCCGTCACTGCTTCCCTGAGATTTGATGGAACCCTAAATATTGATCTGACAGAACTGCAGACCCACCTGGTGTCCTATCCCTGCATCCACTTCTCTCTGGGCAGCTATGCCCTCTGATATGGTTTGGCTCTGTGTCCCCACCCAAATTTCATTTTGTAGCTACCATAATTCCCATGTGTTATGGGAAAGACCTGGTGGAAGATGATTAAATCATGGGGGTGGGTCTTTCCAGTGCTGTTCTCATGATAGTGAATAACTCTCACAAGATCTGATGGCTTTTAGAAACTGGAGTTTCTCTGCACAAGCTCTCTCTTTGCCTGCTGCCATCTGTGTAAGATATGACTTGTTCTTCCTTGCCTTCCACCATGATTGTGAGGCCCTCCCCAGCCATGTGGAGCTGTAAGTCCAATAAACCTCTTGCTTTTGTAAATTGCCCAGCCTTGGGTATGTATGTCTTTATCAGCAGTATGAAAACAAACTAATACACCCTCATCATCTCTACTGAGAAAGCCTACCATAGACAGCTTTCTGTAGCAGAGATTACCAATGCTTTCTTTGAGCAAGCCAACCAGGCGGTGAAACATGACCCTTCCTATGGTAAATACATGGCTTGCTGCCTGTTGTACCATAATGATGTGGTTCCAAAAGATGTCAGTGCTGCCATTGCCACCATCAAGATCGAGTGTACCATCTAGTCTGTGGATTGGTGCCCCACTGGCTTCAAGGTGGCATTAATCACTAGCCTCCCACTGTGGTGCCTGGCAAAGACCTGACTGAGATAGAGAGCTATGTGCATGTTGGGCAACAACACAGCCATTGCTGAGGCCTGGGCTCACTTGGACCACAAGTTTGACCTGATGTATTCCAAACATGTCTTTGTTCACTGGTAAGTGGGTAAGGAAATGGAGGAAGGAGAGTTTTCTGAGGCCCGTGAGGACAAGGCTGCCCTTGAGATGGATTATGAGGATGTTGGTGTGGAGTCTGTTGAAAAAGAGGGTGAAGAAGAAGAATACTAGAGTTAACACAGCAGAGGCAGGAGAATCGCTTGAACCTTGGAGGCGGAGGTTGCAGTGATTCGAGATTGCGCCCTTGTACTCCAGCCTGGGGCAACAAGAGCAGAACTCCGTCTCAAAAAACAAAAAACAAAAAAACAAAAACCAAAAAAGAAACCAGCACAGATGCTGCTTTCACAGGGAAGCTTATTCTGTTTTAAACATTGAAAAATTGTGGTCTGAAGAGTTAATTTGTATGCAGCAGTGTATGCTCTCATATACAATTACTGACTTAGGCTTTAAAACATGCATGCTGTATTACAGAGTGAAGCTGTTCATTTCTGTGATGGATTTTAAATAAAGTATTGCTTGTCTTTTTTTTAAAAAAGTATATGAAGTAGTTGGAGATAGAATTTTGGTTTTCAAAAATTAGTTTGTCTTCATTCTAAAATATTTTGGAGAAAACTGAAGACATGTTGAAATATTTACCTTATGTTTCAAAATGGCATATGTCATGTGACATATTTTCTTTAACTTTTCTTTCCATGTAGTTTTTTTTAAAGTCATTTTCATTAACCACCTTAATTACAACCAATTTCAAATTGCACTTGTGGTACTCTCAACATGTATGATTGTCCCACTTCTAAGCAGGTTTAAGGAGACCCTGCTTGCAATTTTCATCCTTTACTAGTAGCAAGGGAGAGCTGAAAAGGAGCTTTCAATAGGCTGTGTTTTACAATGTATGTAGAGCAATGACAAATTCACGTAAATCCAGTATCAGGTTCTAAAAATATCTGTGATGCAGAGAGGGAAAGAAATAGTTCTGGTAAAAGATACTTCAGTCTGCTGCCTGCTAAATATACTGGGAACAATACTGTGTACTATCTGCCATAGCCAAAATTCCATTCACAAAGTGAAGAGTAGCATGATCTACAAAAGTCATTTCCAATAGACCAGTAATAGCCTCAAGGATATGAAAAACTTCAAACAATCTTACTTTCAGCATACACTTTTTGAATTAGTGAATGATGTTTAATAATAAACATTTTTAACATTCGCTAGTGTTTTTCCTATTTTTTCTTTTGTCAGCCTTCTGTAGTTAAACATAAGGTACTGTGACAACAAAGTGCCAAGATTATAAACCCACGAAAATGCAGAAAATTCGCCAAACTCTTTAAGAGTAATAGTGCATATCTCAAGCTTTATGTCTAACCTATTAAAATGATGAGGAAATAGTTTATCCAAGAATCAACATTATTTACCACATAGCATTTAGACCTGTAAGCTATTATCATAGCCCATATATCATTGTGACTTTTATGAAAAGATAAGATTTTTAGCTTTTCATTTTGCCAAGTTCAAATCCCTAACCTAATATTTCATTTCCAGGTATTTTTTTCAGTACCTAGAACTATAGTCTATTATCACAGATATACTTTATGAATAAGTAAAGCTTTACTTCCTCCACTGAACTCCTCAAGGCCAGGAGCCATGTTTTATTCATCCAATAACATGATGTTTACCTAGTGTACTTCCCTGGCACCACAGGAGGTGACCAATAAATATACATTGAGTTTTATTGACTACATGAATATTAGCTACTTTTAATTGTTGATATGTGAAAAATGAGATTTCAGGTAGTTACACTAAATACACCTTATTCTTGGTTTCACTTAAATTTCATGTTTAGTTTAGATTTTCAGGAAACAAGAAAATAAACAATTTTCTCAAATATGAGTAAAAGTTCCTAACCTATGCTCTGCAGATTTTTTTATTTGAAAAAAAATTTTGATGAAGGGTAGAGGTAACCTAAGATTTTTACCATATTAATTATTAGATAGCTAGCAGCACAGTAACTTCATCAATGTGAAGCCTATGCAGGATCTGTAAACTCATGCTATATTACCCAATACTTCTCTAACTTAGTACTACATGATTATCAAGATTATCCCATTCACCTATCTAATGTCAATCCAGTTTCTTCAGTTATTTCTGATAAGACCACCAAGGTCAGCTGGAGTTGCCATTCTCGTGTCTCAGCCTCCAGGTAGATGGGATTACAGGTGCCCGCCACTATGCCTGGCCAATGTTTTGTATTTTTAGTAGAGATGGGGTTTCACCATGTTGGCCAGGCTAGTCTTGAACTTCTGGCTTCAAGTGATCCGCCCACCTCAGCCTCCCAAAGTGCTGGGATTACAGGCATGAGCCACCACACCCAGCCAAGAGCTTTAATTTCTAAAGTGATGTAGGGAAAATACATTTTCCTTTACTGAGCTAGAATGTGGCATATGTTTACAATTCCATGCCTTTTAGGGAGTTAATACCACAGTCTGATGTACAATTTAAAACCTCAATGACAGCTGAGCAAAAGCCACTCAAGACAGAGAATCATAAGTTCTAACTTCACTCACATTTCCAACTTACTGTATGATACAGAATCTTATTTTTCTTTCCTTAGCTGTGGAAGGAGGAAAACCCCGAACTAGTTTTCCACAAATGCTATCAGAAGTGAGACTGATAGCAATTCTCTAATTTTAATTCATAGGGAACAGAGTATCAGTGGATCCTGTGTTCTCACCCTTTCTTTCAGAGGTATAAAAGAAACTTGATCTGAAAGTTGAAAGTAGATACACAAAGATCGATCAACCAAAACTTAAATACCTGATCTACAACAACAAAGAAGTTGAGTATTATTCACTTGAGAGTAATTGCAGCTTCTCCCTGAATGGAGACATTTGTAGTTATATTTCATGGAGACAGTGCAAGGTTTGTTTCTTTTAATTCTGTGATCCTTAAATTTTAGTTGTGCATAATAATCAGTCAAGAATTTATTATAATGCAGAGATTCCAGGTCCCTACCTCTGAAGATTCTGATACAGAACCAGTATTTAAAATTGGGAGCTAGCTCTGTCCTCAAAAGGAGACTTTTAAGTGTTTTTTTTCAAAAATCGAGATACAATTCATATACCATACAAATTCACCCATTTAAAATGTACAATTCAAATTTTTTAGTATATTCACAGTGTTATGCAACCATCATCACAATCTAATTTGGAATATTTTCATCATCTCAAAAAGAATACCCATACCCATTATCAATCACTTTCATCCCCATGCCACACCCCCCATTCAGACTCTGGCAAAAGTTAATCTGCTTTCTGTCTCTTTAGATTTGCCTATTGTGGACATTTCTTATAAATGAGATCACACAATATGTAGCCTTTTATGTCTGGCTTCTTTCACTTACCATAGTGCTTTCAAGTATCGTCCATGTTGTATAGATGTATCAGTACTTAATTCCTTTTCAGTGACAAATAATACTCCATTGTATGGATATGGCACGTTTTATTTATCCATTCATCCACTGATGGGCTTTTGGGTTGTTTCCACTTTTTTGACTATTATAAGAAAGCTCTTATGCACATTTGTGTTCAAGTTTCTGTGTGGACATTGTTCCTAAGAGTGTGTGTGTGTGTGTGTGTGTGTGTGTGTGTAACTAGAGGGCTTATTAAATTGAGGGAGCATCTCTAGTCAAATGCTTTTGTAAGTAGCTGTTGGTGAGCTGTAAGAAAATGATGACCAGAGTAACCCACTGAAGTACTGGCTAGTGACCTGTGAGGGTTAAAGGCTTTCAGGGGAGCTTTGATCATAGAATAGCTAGCGTTCTGTGGCGGCTGGAAAAAACAAAACAGAGATCAAAGAGAAAGAATGCAACATTCAACTCTCATTGATATAAAAATATAGAAATGAGTGACTGTAAGAAGCAAAACAGACCTCCACCTAAAGTCTGATCTCATCTGCCTTCTGACATCGTCAATAGCATGGTTTATTATAGTGAGTTTAAAGCAATGGTTGCAAAATCAAAATGCTGTTAACCAGTTTATTGTGTTAAAGAAAAAAATCAAAACACTTAAGAGGAAACTGATTCCTTAGAACAAGAAATGAACCTAAATATAAAGAAATAAGCAGAGAAATGCTGTTATGTTTCTTTTCTCCCTACATATCCTGAAAATCCAGTGTGCAATACAAAGTCTAAGCCACACTGTGCCGTTTGTTCACATCTGCCTTTCAGCTCTCCCTTGTGTCATATGTGAAGCTTATGCACAACTCTCTGGGTCAAACCATGCCTAGTTATTCAACCTTGTAAACAACCCCTTAAGTGTTCGAATGGATTAAATCTATGATGAAAGTCCAAATATCGTCCACAAAGATTTCACTACCAAAATGATCTAATCACCAGAACATAGACTTCATTATTTTTCCTATAATTAAAAAAATATGATAGTGAATTTGATTTATCAGAATCTTGTTCAACCATGTTTCATAAATAGCTGCAAAATCCATCATCTTTAATTAACTCTTTCTCCTAACTGCCTTAACCTATTGCAAGACAACAAGCAGGATTAACTGCAAAGAAACTGATTTAATTGCAGAAAAATATTAATTTTTAAAAATCTCTCATTTTAAATAATATTGGCTAATCCTTAGGTTATCTCCAATACCTGATATAGAGTTCTTTAATAGACAAAAGTAGGCTATGGGGATCTTTTCTCGATTTATGAGAAATTAGTAATAAGGAAGAAAATAGCTCTGTTGATTTATCAATCTAATGATCAGCAGCACTGATTACCAAAGGAGACTAAAACATGATCTTTGCCCCCAAAGAGTCAATTCTCTTGCTGAGAAAAGCAAGACATACGCAGGAAAGAATTTGAGAATACCATAATATATTACATTATTTCTGCCAAAGGAATTCAGACATAGGAGAGATAAACGTGGGCTCAAATAGTTAAAGATGACATCATGGATAAAGTAAGACTTAATCTGGGTCTGAAGTTTGGGGAGGATTTGATCAGAATAAGGGGAGAGTATTTCTGGCATGGGCAACCGCATGAACAAAGGCTGAGTTGAAAGATTTAAAATAATGTGAAGTGGAGGACACATGCTTAGGAACAAATGAGAAGCAAGGCTGTATACATTGGACAGGGCAGATTATGGTGAGTCATGTAAGTTAGGCAGATACCCAGAAGATGCTCCTGCCAAAACTGACAATGTCTTACCAGAGTTGGGTATGTCCAGCTTAATTTTATTCAAAGAGAGCTGCCTCCTGACTCACTATTCACTTGGTGGAGACCAAGAGTGGGGGCATGGAGAAATGGTTGACAATGTGGCCAAGTCATTTCAAGGACTCATTGCCAAGTGCCTACTATGTGCATTACAGGCAATGGTTTGGATGCATCGTGAATTATAAGAATGAACAAGTGAGAATTCCAGACATCATGAAATTTATAGTGTAGACATGCACATTACTATGATACCAGAAAGAAAGTAATGAATGTATTAAGTATAACATACAGAACAGGCACAGAATGAGCATCGACTCTACCTAACAGAAGAAGTGACATTTTAACTCAATATTTAAAATATTAGGCTTTTCATACTGATAGGGGAGTGAATTTGCTCAAGGTAGAGGAACCAACAGGGGCAATGGAACGAAGCAGGATGCGTTCTGGAAAAGGCAAGAAGTTCAGCAAGTCAGGAAAGTAGAATATAGGGAAGAACAGTATGGGGTTGTGATAAAGCTGAAAAGCTGGTTAGGGCCAGAAGGAAGGAAAAAGATCAGAAACGGGAGTTTGGACTTAGCAGATGATTTGTAGACACTGTAAGTTCTTGAGGGGATAGTGAATTGTTTTTCTGTCATATTTATTGAGTCTACTGTGTGAAAAGCCCTTGGCCATGAAAGGAGTGTGTATGGGTGATGAGTCTGGTGGCAGTATACCAGACAATCTGAAAGTGGATGATACTGAGATCAGGAAAGTCAACTAGCAAGAAATCCAATGCAGTAATATAAGAGTAAAAAGAAGAGGGTAGAAAAAATAAAGGGGGAAATTAGAGAAAAAAATCAATAGATGGGATCATTTCTAGGGAAAAGGTAACACTTGCTGGGTAATTGCACCCAGAGTATAAAGTAGTTAGTGGAGCTAGAGATGCCTGATATATGGATCCCCAGTGATTAAGAGACTCTTGGTTACAATTTTGGCAAATACAGAAGTTGTGTTGTAGGAATAAACTGAATGGGTATGGTCGAGTGCCATGGTTTTTGATTATAGTTCGTTTGAGGTATCAGGTAATTGGTACTCCATTGCATTGCTCAGACTGAAACGTGAATCTGGGAGACATTTGGAGTCATGAGATTAAATGAATTTCTGGAGAATGGGAGAAGGAAGGAAACAATAATTTTTGAATATTTGTTATATTCTAGACACTGAATGTGGAGATAAAATACAGTGAAGAACAGAGTCTTCGAGGAAAGTCCAAAATTAAGGGACAGGAAAGGAATCAGCAAACAAGGACTAGAAATTCTCAAAAAAGGTAGAAAGACAAGTTGCATCCTGTGCTGTCACTTAAAACAAAGGAGAATAACTTTAAGAAGACAGGGAAGGATCAAACAATTTGAGTATCTAGAAAGATTAAAAATGAGAATAAGGCTGAGCGCAGTGGCTCACACCTGTAACTCCAGCACTTTGGGAGGAGGGCGGATCACTTGAGGTCAGGAGTTCAAGACCACCCTGGTCAACATTATGAAACTCCATCTTTACTAAAAATACAAAAATTAGCCGGGCGTGGTGGCATGAGCCTATAATCCGAGCTACTCAGGAGACTGAGGCACGAGAATGGCTTGAACCCGGCAGGTGGAGGTTGTACTACTGCAATCCAGCCTGGGTGACAGAGCAAAACCCTGTCTCAAAAAAATAAAAAAAAGTAAAAATAATGAGAATAAAAGCCTTGCATTTTATGAAGAATCGTGGAGACATTTAATTCAGTTCTGTTCCACAATTATTTCTTGAGCACCTACTATGTGCTTAGCACTAAAGTGCTGGAAACACTGTCATGTAGATTACAGCCTAGTGGAGAAGAAAGACAAGAAAACTGTAAACTACATGACAATCTGATAAGCACCAAAGTGCAGGAGACACAGGGTACTAACATAGGACATGAGGAGGGCCATGTATCCCAGACTTGAGGGATCTGGAAGGCTTTTCAGAGAAAGTGATGTTTAAATGGAGACCTACAGGATGAGCTGGGATTAGCTAGATGAGAGGCAAAGGGAGTGATTCAAGCAGGAAACACCCTGTGTGGGGATCTAGAGAGAAAAGAAAACAAGACCATTAAGCAACTGAAAAAAATAGTGGCCTGAGTGATTTTGTAGAGATACCATTGAAGAGGTAAGCAGGAGTCAACTAATAAACTTACAGGGCTGTGTCAAAGACTTTGAATTCAATCCAAACTGGCATTGGGAAGCTGCTGAAAGGCTTAAACAGGAGAGTGCTTTAATCAGGTTTGTACTTTAGAAAGATCCCTCTAACTGCGCATGGGCAGGGTAAGGCAAGGCCGGGTTGATCAGTTATGAGCCTGTTATACTAGTTTAGGAGAGACATGATGGTGTCAGTAGAGAGAGAGAGAGGAGTGGGTGGACTCGATAAATATGTGGGAGGTGGAATTGACAGTTATTGCTAATTAATTGGCAGTGGGAAGTTTTGGGAGAAAGAACGTCCAAGAATGACATCAAGATGTTTGGCTTGGACAAGCGAGTGTATGCTAATGTAGGAAACATCAGTTGAGGAGTCATTCTGAGAATAGAATTGATGAGTTCAGTTTAGCATATGTTGATTTTGAGATACCTGCTGGATATCCTAGTGGAGGCATATAGTAGGCAGTTGGCTGTGTTTATCTCAAGTTCGGAGAGAGATTTAATCCAGAAAATAGAGATTTGGGAGGCAACAGCAAATAGTTGGTAATTGAATCTATGAGAGAAAATGTGGATTTCTCTGGGTGAAAGTAGGGTCGCGTAGTGTTGAGTGAGAAGCAGAGCTGTCAGAGGACAGAACACTGAGCAGTACCAATACTTTAAGGGCTAGGCAACAAAGAGGATCCAACAAAAGAAACTGAGAAGGAGTTGTGTGTGTGGTTCGGTAAAGAAATAAGACTGCAATTTCAGACGTCTGTAGCAAAAAACATTTCTAAGTAGGGGAAACTGATCTTATTTGGTGATAGAGAGAAAAGGAGCTGATGGAAAGGAATATAGTGAAGACATGGATACAGAATGCATAAATGGTAGAGCAAGGTCTTTCAGGAAAGAGAGCAGCATAGGAGTGAAGACTCATAGAGGAGAGACCCTTCTTTCTTTAATAAAAACAAGGATGAGAGGAGAAGAGTTCAGACAGGAGACCGGCTGTTGATAAGAGGAAACTCATACTCGATTGCCATAGTAAAGTAGGAGCTGAAGTTTTCTGCAGGGCATGAATATTAGGAGAGGGGAAATGAGTTAGATGGGAGAAAAGATTGCACCTCAAATGCCTTAAACTTTTCTGCCTCTTATCTCCTGCACCTGCTAGTCCTGCAAATCTAAGATCTTTTATGTATAGTGATGCTATTCAATCATTTTAAACATTCACAAACCACTTAAAAATAGCTAAATTATATTCACTGTTCATATATTCACCTTTAAAATGGTTGAATAACATCACTATACCTAAAAGATCTTAGATTTGCAGGACTAATAGGCGCAGGAGATGCGAGGCAGAAAAGTGTTGTTTTCTGATATTGCTTTCAGCGGAATAAGACTGTTTTACACAGCCTAAAAGAATAAGTCTGAGAGTTTATTCATAGTTACAGTTAAAATGTTTATATATGTTTAAGGTTCTGCATCAGGAATAAGAGCTCTAGTTTTGACATAGTATTAATAATTATAATTGCTACCACTTATTGAGTACCTGCTATTTTCTAGATATCACGCTAATCACTTTATGTCCAATGGTTCTCAGCCAGTGGCAATTCTCCCATGACCCCAGGGGACTTTTGGTATTGTGTGGAGACACTTTCAGTTGTCACTCCTTGGAGAGTAGTTGTGGGTAGATGCCAGAATGCTGCTACATATCCTACAACTCACAGGGCAGACCCCTGAAACAAAGCATTATGTGGTCACACATGTCAGTAGTGCTGAGGTTGAGAAACTCTGCTTTATATCTTTTTTTTTCATGTAATTCTCACAAGTCCGCAAGGGAAGTATAATTATCTTTAATATACAGATGATGAAACAGAATTGGGAAGGTTAAGTAATTTTCCCAAGGTCACATCACAAGGTCCCAAGAAGTGGAACCAGATTTTGAATCCATCTGTCTGATTCTAAAGCCTTTTTTTTTTTTTTTTTTCAGATGGAGTCTGGCTTTGTCACGTAATCTGGAGTGCAGTGACATGATCTTGGCTCACTGCAACCGCCGCCTCCCGGGTTCAAGGGATTCTTGTGCCTCAGCCTTCTGAGTAGCTGGAACTATAGGTGCATGCCACCATGCCCGGCTAATTTTTGTATTTTTAGTAGAGACGGGTTTTCACCATGTTGCCCAGGCTGGTCTCAAACTACTGGCCTCAAGTGATCCACCCTCCTCAGTCTCCCAAAGTGCTAGGATTACAGATGTGAGCCACCCCGCCTGGCCCTAAAGCCAATTTTTTAACCACTGTATACATTGCCAGTTTGTATTAAAGATACACAGACTACCACAAAATGTTTATATTTTTGCAACTAATTTTACATAAAATGTATGTGTTAATATACTAAAATCTGCATTCCTCCTATCTAAGGTTACCAAGGGCCCATTGCTCAATTCTAACCTTTTCCACCTGAGGATAATAAAATAGTATTGTCCTATTGAAAACAGACTTGAGGCCACGTGCAGCGGCTCAGACCTGCAATCCCAGCACTTTGGGAGGCCAAGGCAGGTGGATCGCTCGAGTCCAGGAGTTTGAGACCAGCCTGGGCAACAGGGTGAAACCCTTTCTCTGAGAGAAAAAAAAAAAAAATTAGCTGGATGTGGTGGGTCCCGCCCAGCTACTCTGGAGGCTGAGAGGTGGGAGGATCGCTTGACCCTGGGAGGTTCAGGCTGCAGTGAGCTGAGTTGGTGCCACTGCATTCCAGCCTAGGCAACAGAGCAAGACTCTGTCTAAAAAAAAAAAAAAAAAAAATGCTGGGCATTGTGACTTTGAGAGACTGAGACAGGTGGACCACTTGTGAGGCATTTGAGACCAGCCTGTCCAACATGGTGAAACCCCGTCTCTACTTAAAAAAAAAAAAAAAAAAAAAAGAAAGAAAAATTAGCCTGGTGTTGTGGTACCCACCAGTAATCCCAGCTACTCAGGAGGCTGAGGCAGGAGAATCACTTGAACCTGGGAGGTGGAGGTTGCAGTGAGCTGACATTGCACCACTGCACTCCAGCCTGGGCGACTCTGTCTCAGAAAAAAAAAATAAGAAAGAAAAAGGAAAAGAAAACACACTTGAGTCAGGCACATCAGATGTGTACTCTCCAACATGATGTGTTTTGCCACTTGTGGGCATCCTCCAATTTAGAAAAAAAAATGTTTCCATATGATGTTCAGTTGCAGATCCATTTTCAAATCCTATTCAACATGCACATAATAAGATGAATACTTTTTGGGCTTTTGGTCACAACTGGACTTCTGTGCTGATACCATTCATCATGTAAACTGCCCAATTGCCTCTTGATAATCACTAGGCAGGAGCTCAAACTCTAACCAAGCTACACAAGTCCAGGTCAAGAAGTGAATGTGGAACATTGGTGGTTCTGTTTTGTTTGTTTTTGCTATTTTTGAGCCATTGTAACTGTGAACTTTTCCTTTGTAGAACTGTGCCAAGTAAATCAAACTGAATAACTTCACTTGTCCATAGAAAGTGGTAGATTTCTGCAAAAAGCATTGCCTCTGTGTTGCACATTCTCCCAATTTGTAATCCTTAGAATGTGACTGCACAAATAACTGTATGGCTTATGTCCTCTTCTCATATGGGTCTAGGGTAGCCTACTCATCCCGGTTTCTCTAGCACTGTCTAGTTTAAAAACCAAAATTCTACATCCTAGGAATCCCCTCAGTCCCAGGCAGCAAGGATGTTGTCTCCCGAAATATACCCAATTCTAATAATTAATTGCTAGAGAGTAAAAGCTAATATTATCAATACTGCTAGTTAAGGTTCAACAAGAAGAAGGGTTAGTATCAGGATTCAGGTTGGTAAATATTGGGCATTACTTTTGGCCCTCACCTGTTTTTTTCAAAGAAGATGATTGTTGACGGAGGAAAATCAATCAAACTCTGACATTACATAGGATGCCATTTGTCAGCAAGAACTTCACACTGTAACAAAGTAGCTCTCAGGCTTGGCTATATTTTATAATCACCTGGGGAGCTTCAAACAAGCTGTGTGCTCAAGCTTCACGCAAGACCCATCAGTGTTTTTAAAGTATCTCCAATGGTTATAATATACAGGCAAGGCGAGAACCAGTGCTATAGCCCTGCTATGGTCTGAATATACGTATCCCCAACACAGTCATATGTTGAAGCCCAATCACCAATGTGATGGTGTTAGGAGATGGAGTGTTTGGGAGATTATCAGGTCATGAGAAGAGAGCCCTCATGAATGGGATTAGTGCACTTATAAAAGAGAGCTCCAGAGAGCTGCCTTTCATCCTTCACCATGTGAGGACACAGCAAGAAGGTACCATCTATGAACCAGAGGGCAGGTCCTCTCCAGATACTGTATCTAGAAATTCTTTGATCTTGGACTCCCCAGACTCCAGAAACATGAGAAATACATTTCTTTTGTTTGTAAGCCATCCAGTTCGTGGCATTTTGTTATAGCAGCATGAACTAAGGCACGCATGATGCCTTCCTTTTCTTAATTGTGGATGTGGCTGGGCTTCTGAGGAGATGGAACTATTCGCTGCCTAGATAATGTCTAGTTTGCTTGACTGAAGGATTTTAAGGGAGGCCCTGAGGGAATGAAGTAAGCAGCTGGGGTTGGGAAATCCAAATCCCAGAGGAAGACAACAGGGGAGCAACCAAAGACTCACCTACCTCACAAGGGTTCCTCCAGGGGATTCTTGGAAATAAGGTCAGGCCTCATACAAGCACAATATAAAAGATCTGGCTGCTTTTCTGGAGGAGTTTGTATGGCCAATTATTCCTAATGTAAACTAAAATTCTAAGCACCCAAACTGACTGAATCGGCCGTCTCTTAACCAACAGGTTTCCAGAGTAACCTTGAAAACTGAGTTCTCATGCTGGATAAGCACAGTGGCTCACATCTGTAATCCTGGCACTTTGGGAGGCTGAGGGAGGAGGATTGTTTGAGCCCAGGAGGTTGAGGCTGCAGTGAGCCATTAGTGCACCACTGCACTCCAGCCTGGGAGCTTCTTTTCAACAGAAAAGAAGAAGAAAGAATAGAAGGAAAGAAAACAAGAAAGCAAGAGAGGAAGGAAGGAAGGAAGGAAGGAAGGAAGGAAGGAAGGAAGGAAGGAAGGAAGGAAGGAAGGAAGGAAGGAGAGAGAAAGAAGGAAGAAAGAAAGAAGAAAGAAAGAGAGATAAAGAAAGAGAAAGAAAGGGGGAGAGAGAGAAAGAGAGAGGGAAAGAAAGAAAGTGAATTCTTAGCCATGACAGAATGCGGAGTCAGATATGTTTCATTATACTCCCTCCCCCCTTAACCACAATTAGACTTTCTTCCCTAAGGGCTTAACGGCAACCAGCCCTTTCAAAAGACTGTACCACTGATATGAACCCACCTCGTGATGCTGCCCCTCCTTTTTTTTGCGTAAGAGAGCACCGACCACGGAGTAGTCTGACCAGTCTATGGAGGATGTGCAGTAAGGGTTTTCTTGTCTCCCACTTCACCATTTGATGTCAGAAAGCCAAAAACTCTACCCTCAGATCATGCTAACAGCACCATTTTTTGTACACAGGACCCATGAAGGGGCATGAAGCTCAGTTACACATGTGCAGTTCTCCTTTCATAAATATTCATGACTCTTCCTATAGCTTATTGAATATGTATATTCAATCACCCTGCTCAGCATAAATTCCTGTTCCTTTTGCTCCTCCCTTAAAGTATCTGTTTCTGGCTTCTGGCAGGAGGCTCTGCTTCTCAGCCTGTCAGAATGGCCACCCTGCAGGCTACAACACTTTATGAGAAATAAAGCTCTCATTTCCAAATTTATGAACCTCATCATCCTCAGTTGACACTAGGTAGCTTACTTGGGGGTGTCAAACTAGATTTGCATGTGCCTCACCTTCTACCTCTTTAATAGCATTAGAGTTAGTGGAACTGAAATAGGAAAAGGAGGGCTCAAAAAACTTCAACCCCTTAAGCAAAATAAACTCACATTGCCTTGTCTGGGCCATAAAGTATGACAGGAAACAGTTTCCCACTCTTTGCCTGGCAGATTCAATAAGGTCTGAGTAGTGACCGGAGCCAAGGATTTTGCTTTGCACCCCACAGATTACACCACTGAGATGATCACTCTGAATCACAAGGGCATCTCCAACTTACCTTCTCCAGGAATTGCCAAGGTGCCTAAAGTTCTGCCATGAAAACTTTCAAGTAATAAAAACTGGTTGGGTATTAAAGAAGATTTTTATTAACTCAGATTGGTAACACCTTAGGCTAGGAATTCCCAGGCAGAAAACAATACCCTGGCTTCATTTTCTAGGTCTTCATGCTGGTTGCTTCTGCCATGCCTCACTATTTTCTACTTTCTGGGTTCTCCCTTCTTTTCCTCTGACTTTTGACTCTCCTCTCCTTATTTTCACTCTCTTTCTCTCTTTTTCGCGCGCTCTCTCTCTCTCTCTCCTCTCACTCTCTCTCCTCTCTCTCTATCTCTCTCTCTCTCACACACACACACACACACACACACACAACGCATGCACACACAACTCTTAGAAACTCCTGGCTTAAGCCTTATCAGCCAAGACCTTGTCAGTGATTACCTGACAGCTAGCTGAGAGCAAGATCAAGATTGAGGAGGAGAGAGCAGATACTATCAAAGAAAAACTATTTAGGAGATAGAACTGAATAACGTCTACTATATATATCCTGGGCCACTGATTTTTCCAAAGGAAGGGACACGTTAGGAATCAATAGTTACATGTACAAATAAAGATCAGCCAGGCAACCATGTATATAACCTTTGGTTTCAAAAACAAAGACTTTTAATTGAATTTCTTGGCAGGGAGAGTGTGGTGTGGAGAGTCACTTGGAGTGTATCGTGTAATAGAACTGTTCCATACTCTTTACCCAAGGGGAAACAATCAGATCTCAGAAATACCATTGAGTTGTGTGTGCTATGAGGTTAAAGAAAAATTCCATTTTTATCATCTCTGAATGATAAAGCTCCACATTCCTAAAATAGTTAGCTTAAAGCAGAAAAAGTCTAAACTGTTCTCAAATTCATAAGTAAACTTGGAAACATATATAGAATCATTTAAGCATTTTGACGGATTTGCAGCTATGCAAGATATAATTCAGAAAGAATTAAAAAACAAAATTTGGACTTGAAAACCTTTCACCTTTATGAGAATCTTACTGATAACATTAGAACAGGTATGTCATAAAATACATAAAATATGGTGTTTTTATTTTTCTAGAACATTCCATAAAATATGGAATCTGAGAAAGATAACTTCGGAATATTGGTAGTTTCAAGGAATGTAAAGTATAGCATAAACAGTTTTGGTACTGGAGCAAGACATGGGGGGAAGACCAACTTCATATCTCACCCGAAATAATTCATTTGGTTTCATTGGTTTTTATCAGGAATGTTGGTTAGTAAGCATGCTGAGAGTGAGGATTTAGAGAAAAAATGTGCTGTGTCTATAGAGAGCAAAATGCTGAGTGGGTTTGATTCAAAATTCACCACAGGCCAGAAAAAAGATTTTGCAAAACTCTGGCCCCTGTTGCTCACACATGGCCTTGGCTGTGTGTAAGCCTCACATTCAGTAGCTGCGTTTGATTTTCAAAGAGCAGGGTCATTTTCTCAGCCTACACTTCTCATTAAGTTCCAAACACTTCCTTAGGATATGAAACCTCCCCCTTCTCTTTCACCACTCTAGTAAGGCCAGCTTGTTCAGACAATACTGAAAGGGGCTGCTCTTTGGTGCTCAGACAGGATGTTCCATTGATATATCTTGCAGGGACAGTCTATAAGCATTCGTTTGTTGGTGTCTCATACAAACACGAACTGTTCCTACTCAGACTGAATTAAATGTTTTGTATAAAAACTGTGTGATGTTTTCAGCATTTGCTCCAGAAGAATTTACCGATTACTCAGTCTGTGCAAGGTTCTGGGCTAAGCCCTGGAAGGAGAAGAGGGGTGCAGGAAGAGATTAAGCTGGAGGAACTGCTGAAGACATAGAAAGATGAACAAGCTGTAACACTTATCTTTAATAATAATAGCGAATATGTATTGAACAGTTACTCTGTGCTAAGCACTGCGCTAAAGTCTTTACATGAATTAGGTAATTTAAACTTTACAATGCTACTATTTTTGTAAATGAGGAAACTGAAATTCAGAGAAGTTAAGCCGAAAGTCACACAGCTAGTGATGTGATCAAGGTTTGAACCTGATCTTTTTGATCCCAAACAAAGCCAAAGTATGTAACTGCCATCCTCTCATGCATTCAAGGATTCAGAATCTAGTAGGAAAAAGAAACATCTCAATGACCTCTAATAAAAGGAACAATATGGTAAGTGCCACAAAAGATACAGGCAAACTGCTATGGAAGTGCAGATGAAGGTGTATTTAATCTCCGGGAAGGCTTCATGGGGGGAGTAAAAATTGATCTGGGCCTTAAATGACAAGTGGGATTTTGGTAGATGGAGATGAGGGAAAGAGTACTTCAGGTAAAGTAGCTAAATCACAGAGTGACAAGTACAGTGTAACTGGAGCATTGCATGTGTCACAGAATAAGGAGTCACAATGAAAAGACTGTAAAGATTGCTACTCCATTGCCAGGTACCTTGAACACTAAGCAAAGACATCAGGGTTTTACTCCTTCTTTAATAGGCAATGGAAAGGCAATCATGGTTTTTGTGCAGGTAAGTGACATGATCAGATCTGTGATTTTGAAGAATTTCAGTTGCAGCTTCAATCATGAAAAGGGTAGCACATAGATTAGAGGTCAAAGATCAGTTGTGTGACTAGGGATATTGTCTAGACGAGGAGTGGGTAAGAGCCTGAATCAGGGTGTTTCCACAGGGAATGAAGAAGAAGGGATAACCTGAGACAATTTCACAGTAGGTAATTACAGTAATTGGTAACTGAGTATGAGAGAGAGAAATGATCTGACGTGGATGTTAACATTTCTAGCCTGATTGATTAGGCAGATTATTGTGCCCCTCACTGAGACATTAGGCATAGGACAAAGAGTAGACATGGGACAGGGAGAGTTAGTCATGTCTGAACCTCAAAAAAAGGCCAGAATGTAGATTTGAGAGTCATCCAGAGAGAAAATATAGTCTAAAGAGGATGAAACTAGCTAGGGAAAATAGTATTAAATAAGAGAACATTTTCTGCTTCAGGCAATAGTATAGGTGTTTGGGGAAATCCTTCCAAAAAAAGCGCCTGAAAAGTGGAATTGAATATTTAAAATGTTTTTAAAGTGGAGTCGAGCTGAAGTTAAGTAAGGAAAACAATCAGAGGCCAGACAATAAAGCCTGGTTTTCTAAAGGTAATCCAGCCAGGGTTTGTCTTGGAAGTATCTGCTTGTCCCTGGTGGCCTAGAGTCAGTATTAAAGGACTGTGTGGTGGACCAAAACAGACTGTAAAGCCTGGCACTCACGCAAGGCAGTCAAGCCGATTGGAGAGTCTATCATAAAGCTAAAATCCTCTAACAGTCACTACCTCACTGAGTGGCCTAGGAAATGCCACATCTCTACATTAAAGATACTTATCTGTCCAGGGATGAGGCAGAAGAGTGTGGGGAAACATTATTTCCTCTGAGAACTCCCAACCACATACCCACACTCAAGCAGTTTTAGGAGCAGAATTCTATTCCTGTGTCTTAGAAACCATCATTCAGAAAAGTTAGTTTATGGTGGTCCTTGGTTAATAGCACCCCTAGGCACATCGTAGTAGCAAATTAAAATTTCTGCTAGAAGAACAGTTAAGTGGCCTCAAAGAATTCCCACAGATAAAATTCCGAAGAACATGAGCTCACAATGAAAAAAATATCATGATATCTACAAAGAAACAAGCCATTTTGAGTGAGAGTCTGCAGAAACAGAGCCACAAAGACTCAGAAAGATAAGAATGATTCAATATTGAATATAAAATAAGAATGTCCAATATGCTAAAATAGATAAAAAGGAATTTAAAGACGATTACAAAATAAGAAACTGTGAAAACTGAGCAGGAAGATTTTTTTAAAGAGACCAAAATGGATGTGAGAAGTGGAAAATATAATTTAAGCACAAAATAAAATCTCCTTGGATAGGTTAAACAGAGAGCTGAAGACAATTTGTGAGTTGGAAAATAGGTCAAATGGTATTTCCCAGTAAGATGCACAAAGCCATGAAATAAAATTCTGAAAGAAGCTAAGAGACATTGAGGATTGCGTTAAGAAAAGTCTCAAATACATCTAAGTGAAATTTCAGAAGGCAAAAGTAGAAAGACTGTTAAAGGAGTAATATATTTATGGAGATAAAGTGTTAACAATTTTTTTGGTATTTAGTATAAATTAAAAGAAAGGGGGGAAAGGACAGTACCTTGAAGAATACCAATACTTGAAAAGGTAGTTGCGGGGAAGAAGACTCAGCAAAGAAAACTGAAAATGACTTATTAGGGAGAAGATAGAAGAGCCAAGAGAATCCAGTGTCGTGAAAGCAAAGAGTGAGCATGTTTCAAGAAGGCCATTGTCAATAATGATAAATGTTGCAGACAAGTAAAGAAGGATGACAATCAGCAATCACTGAGTAGTGTCTATTATGGGTCAGGCATAGTGCTAGGTGGCTACAAAGATGAATAATATGTGATTCCTGTACCTAAATAACATATTACAATCCAATCTAATTAAGGCTATAATAGACATGAGCAGAGTGTTCTATGAGCAGAAAGAGGCTTTCTTCCTGTGTAAGGATCTTTCTTTCTAATGAGCTTTTCTCAGCTGTTTATTTCATGGGATTTTTTTTTTTTTTAGAATTCTGAATATGCATTTATCTTTCATCAAAACATCATCTTTAAACACACTGTCAGCCCGATCTCCCTCCTTATCTGCATCATTTTGGGGCATGTAATATTCAATAAGATTCTGGTCTCCAGTATGAGCTTGAATGGCAGACCTTTAAGTAATATTTATGTGCCTGTTCTCAGAGTCTGGGCCAAATAGTACAGACTTGCTTCCCCTTTCCATTTGCCCTGCCCTCAGCTTAGTTCAGGATCTCACCACATTCACCTAGGTTTTTCATAGCCTCCATATTTTAGCTCTGATCATAACATTCCCAGCTCAAGCCTTCATTCATCTTAATATAGCCCCGTTCATAGCACTATGACTTCATTGTGGAGACATTAAATAAATATAAATATTGAAATGAAAGAATGTTCAATCTAAAAATAAGCAGAAGTAAATATCCCATTGTCATGTGAATAATTTGATTTTCCAAATAAATTAAAGATGTCATTTGAAGTTATATGTTATCAGTTTGTTTGCTTGCATTCTGCCCAACTTCATTCCAAAAACTACAGTAGTCAGTGGTTAAATGTGTGTGTATATAAAGTTATGTTCATATTGCAAGTTTATATTTAATTCAACAAAGATTTGCTGAATGTCTACTATGTGTGTATCTGCAATTCATTGCAGAAGTACAAAGATGTATTCAATACCAATAAGAGCATATATATTCCACAACAGAAGTCCAGATAAAGTGCAATACGATGAGTCATAAGAATCAGAAGAAATAGCACATCAAGTGTGGGATGAGATAAAATAAGATCCCATTAACTGGTGTCATTTAAACTGGATCTTCCACGATGGATAGGATTCGGAGATTTAGGGGAAAGGATGGTGGGGAGGGAGACGTTCCAGGCATGAGTATAGCTAAGGAGAAGGGAGCAGAACTTGTTAAAGTGGACCAGTTCTGAATTGCATTAATCTGTCAGTGAAAGAAATTTGATTACAGTGGCTGAAACATATGAGGGTTTATTTGTCCCATGTAATGAGAAGTCCAAAGGTAGGTGGTTGCTGGTGTTGGTTTAGCAGCTCAAGAATGTCAGAGCTGTTTGTAATTCTCTTGACCTTTCCCTCATAGTCCCAAGATGCCTGGTGGTACTTTAAGCATCACATTCAAATACCAGGCAGTGGGTAGAAGGGAGAGTCAAAAGGCAAAAAGAGCTTCCCAGAAGCCCCACCCTATGACTTTTGCTTGCATCTCATTGTCTCTATCTGCAAAAAAGACTAAGAAGCATAGATATTTTTTATTTGGCCACATTATTATAGTAAGGAAGCAGGGGAGAAAATATATTGGGTAGGCAGTCTGTGCAACAAAACAAAAGTCAAGTTTGGCTTGAGCATAAAGGGTGGAGATAGTATTTCTTAAATATGAGCCAACTGATTTGGAAAGAAGGAATATAGATTTCTTATACCTGGCATGACATTTGCTTTTCTATAGTTTTTCATTTACTTGCCTTTAATGAAATCTATGATCAGGGTAGAGGTTGCTATGGGAGCACCGTCAGTTGCTCAAGGAAAACTTCCCAGAGAGAGGATGCCTGAATTAAGCCTGGCAGATGGATATGGTTAACGCTAGTAGGCGAAGGGTAGCTTTGGCAATGGCTCAGAATAAGAAGGAAGGTGGAAGTTTCTGGAAATTGCAAACATTTCTGGCTGGCTTATGCAGAATGCAATAAGGATATGGCAAAAAAAAAAAAAAGAGATAGAAAGGTAGGGGCTAGATCATGAAGACTTCTAAGATATGTAAGGGATTTGAACTATATTACCAGCTTTTAAATTTTAAAAAGCTAATGGAAATATTTTCTTAATTATTTGCTTATCTCTGTTGTCTTTCCTGGCAAATTTTGTAAAGGTATCTTGCTTATCTTGTTCATTATTGTATTCCTAGTGAATGGCATTGTGGCTGGCCCCTAACGCCTCCCCCGTGAATCTACATTCTTCATTGAATGAAATGTGAAACCATTGCACTAAACGTCCTATGAAATCTTTATTTCAACTCATTAACCTTTAAGCTGGGGTCCCTTAAACCACACCTGTAGGTGACCCTCTGTGTTAGTCCAGGCTCTCCAAGAAGCGGACAATGTGATAGGGTTAAAAGCACAAGAAATTTATTAGGGGCAATCTATATGATAGAAAATGGGGAGGAAGCTAGGAAAATCTACGAGAGCCACCAGCATTCATTGCAATGCAATGCAAGTCTGACCCTGAGTGAAGGAGAGAGAAAAAGAAAGAAGGAAGGAAGGAGTGGGGGAGGTAGGGTATTAGCCTACCATGTAGTTCTAAGGAAAGTTTAACAAGGCTGCCAGGGAGTCCTTGAGACAGTCACCAGTCAAAGGAATCCAGTGTCTCATGGACAGGCCTGTCTAGGTTCCCTGCTGTGCCCACGCAATGATGGGGAGCAGCCGTAGGAAGCATCGCCTCAGTGCCAATGTGATGATGATTTCAGAGCACAGCAGCAGCTTGGTCACTGTCCCTGCAGAGATCTGAGAGGCACATTCTCAGGATTGCCATGCCTGCCAACCCCAGCATTGTCAGCAGGGCTCCTGTACTGTTTAGTGTGGCCCCTGTATTCTAGTTAACAGGTTCTGTTATTTCCAAGTCCTAATTTATACTCTGATTCTATAAAGCCAGCTGTATATTTCCTCTGGGAGTGAAGTCTGCCTTGCCCCCTAAATCCTTCTATAAATTATGGATCTGACCCTGAACTAGAGCCCCTGTGGACATCTCAATCCCAATTAACAAACATCCCTTGTCCCAGCCTTCTACCTGCCTGTTGCCTGCCCTTGCCATAGGATATATATATACACACACACACAACACACAACACACACACACACACACACACAGAGAGAGAGAGAGAAAATGAGAGTGAGAGAGAGAGAAAGACATGAAGTCTTGCTCTCTGCAAGTCACAGTCACACTGCAGCTTCCAACTGCTTGGTTCAAGAGATCCTCCTGCCTCAGCCTCCTGAGTGACTGGGATTACAAGTGCGCACCACCATGCTGAAGATAAGATGTTTCTAAGAATAAAATTATCCTGTGTTAGCTCCTGGTTTTATGGATCCCCATTAGTCAGATAGAGATGTTCTGTTGCCTATTTGTGCTGCTCTAGTACCAGGTACCTCCCCACTATGAATTAACTGAGGAGGTTTCATAGCTCATCCACCGCCACGCAACAAATAAGTATGAAGGCTGAGGTCTAAACCAGGACTGTGTGATTTTTAAATTGTACTTTCTAAACCACTATCTGACACTGCCTCTCCCTCATAGAACTAGCCACAGTGGATGGTGACCCTCTGTTTACTGGTCCATTCACCCCCTTCCTCAAGATAAGAGCCTCCTGAGTTGGGTGGGGAGAGCAAGGCACTAGTAGGCAGTTAAGAAGTGTTTCTGGAACAAAAGAACAAAGGGAGGGATGAATGAACAAACAAACGAACTCTTAGCAGCCAAGTTGCAGTCATCCCAGATTGGGCCCAGTTCCACAGTTTCTGAGAGCTTGGCAGCTCTAGGAGGCTCTGGTCCTGTGAATCCATATGTCTCCCAACGCAACTGCTTAATAATGAAACCAGAGCTGCTAGGACAGCACTTTCCATTTACCCCTGACCCTGAGCTGCTTGCCGATCCAATAAAGAATTTGAATAGCCAAAGTTCTAGAAATGTGAGAGATAAGATGCTTTCTACTCAAAAAAGAAGAAAAAAGTCAAACAAAGGGAATCCTAAGATATGTTTCTTGGTGAGGTGGGGGTTGCAGAAGGGGCCAGTGTGGTCATACTGCCTAAAGGCAGCTTTCAGTGTCGCCAGACAGAAAAGGAAATGACAACAAATTTAGACAAGAATAGAAGAGCAAATAAAGATCTTATTGAAAAGCAGGTAAATTGGCTGGGCTCAGGAAGTCCTTAAGGGCTCAGGGCTGGCAAAGGTCCTGTCTGGTAGTCCACTTCTACCTTACAATGGAGCTCAGTGGACTCCATGCTGTTCCCTTGCTCTGAACCTTCATGTGCAGCATGGACTTGGTATTGAACCTAAACATGAAGGGCCTCTTTGTTCTGTGACTTTCTCCCCTTCACAGACCACAGGGCTTCCACAAGCATTGATGGCCCATGATTACATTAGCAGTGTGTGTAATCCTGAGTGAGTCACTTAATTTCTCCAAACTTCAGTCTACTCATATGTAAAATGGGTCTGGACCAGATCATTGAGATAACGTGCAAGTATCTAACAGAGTACTGGCATGTAGTGAACATTTGGTAAATGTTTGTTAAAAGAGTTAAAGTATGACTACAGAGTTCTCCATTCCTATGTGAGGTATAAGGACTATGTAAGGAAGGGATCTGTATTCCTGCTTCAGTGGCAACCAGACTTTCCCCGCTCAGTATTCTGAGGAAATCCGAGGAGAATTAGTTGGTTATTAACATTCACTATGGGGCAATGTGGAGTGGGAGGTGGTAGAGAAAGGGCAAAAAACAGATACAAAAGAAATATGCTACTTTTGTTCCTAAGGATGCTTTTAAAGGCTCAGTGCTGCGAAGCAAGGCTTTTCCTTTTTTAGAAATTTAAGTTCTGGGATACACGTGCAGGATGTGCTGATTTGTTACACAGGTAAACATGTGCCATGGTGGTTGGTTGCACCTATCAACCCATCGCCTAGGTATTAAGCTCCACGTGCATTGCCTATTTATCCTGATGCCGTCCCTTCCCCGCCACCCCTGACAGGCCCCAGTGTGTATTGCTCCCCTCCCTGTGTCCATGTGTTCTCCTTGTTCAGCTCCCACTTATAAGTGAGAACATGCTATGTTTGGTATTCTATTCCTGCATTACTTTGCTGAGAATAATGGCTTCCAGCTCCACCCATGTCCCTGCAAAGGACATGATCTCATTCCTTTTTATGGCTGCATAGTATTCCATGGTATATATGTACCACATTTTCTTTATCCAGTCTATCACTGATGGGCCTTTGGGTTAGTCCCATTCTTTGCTATTATGAATAGTGCTGCAATGAACATATGCATGCATATAACTTTATAATAGAATGATTTATATTCCTTTGGGTATATACCCAGCAATGGGATTGCTGGGTCAAATAGTAATTCTGGTTCTAGGTCTTTGAGGAATTGCCATACTGTCTTCCACAATGGCTGAAATAATTTACATTCCCACCAACAGTGTAAAAGCATTCCTATTTCTCCACAGCTTTGCCAGCATCTGTTGTTTCTTGACTTTTTAATAATTGCCATTCTGACTGGCATGACAGGGTGTCTCATTGTGGTTTTGATTTGCATTTCCCTAATGATCAGTGATGTTGAGCTTTTTTTCATGTGTTTGTTGGTTGCATAAATGTCTTCTTTTCAGAAGTGTCTGTTCATGTCCTTTGCCCGCTTTTCAATGAAGTTGTTTGTTTTTTTCTTGTACATTTGTTTAAGTTCCTTGTAGATTCTGGATATTAGCCCTTTGTCAGATGGATAGATGGCAAAATTTTTCTCTCATTCTGCAGGTTCTCTGTTTACTCTGATGGTAGTTTCTTTTGCTGTGCAGAAGATCTTTAGTTTAATTAGATCCCATTTGTCAATTTTTGCTTTTCTTGCAATTGCTTTTGATGTTTTCATCATGAAATCTTTGCCCGTGAAGCAAGGTTTTCTTATTCCTCAGGATTAACTGTCTGATTCTTCACTGCTGTTTCCACCTGTGGTGCTACTGCAAGCTTTACCAGACAAGCTCTTCAGTTGGAAAACAACAGTAGGCATCTTGTATATTGCAAAACTATTTATAGGACTCACACACTGGTTGCATATACCATACACACACACACACACACACACACACACGATTTCATGTCATTTCATTTTAAATATTTCAACATATATCTTCAAAAGAAATGGACTCTTTAAACATAACTATACCTATAAAAATGAATTATTTCTTAATATCATCAATTGTCCAATCCATGGTCATATTTCCCCAATTATCTCATTTATTTCACATTGGGTTATTTGAATCATGATCCAAAAATGATTTGTACCATATAATGGCATTTGGTTGATAAGTCATCTCTTAAGTTTCGTTTAATCTATAAGTTTTTCCCTCTTTTCTTGCCCTTTCTTCCTCCCTCCCTTTCTTTCTTTCTCTCTTTCTCTCTTTCTTTCTCTTTCTTTCTTTTCTCTTTCTTTCTTTCTTTCTTTCTTTCTTTCTTTCTTTCTTTCTTTCTTTCTTTCTTTCTTTCTTTCCTTCCTTCCTTCCTTCCTTCTTTCTTTCTCCTTCCTTCCTTCCATCTGTTCTTTCTTTCTTTCTTTCATTCTTTCTTTCTTTGGAGACAGTGTCTTCCTCTGTCACCCAGGCTGGAGTGCAGTAGTGCAATCATGGCTCACTGCAGTTTTGACCTCCTGGGCTCAAGCAATCCTCCCACCTCAGCCTCCTGAGTACAGTAGCTTGGACTTCAGGTGTGCACCATCACCCCTATTTTTTTTTTTCTTCAGTTTTTGTAGAGACAGGGTCTTGCTATGTTGACCAGGCTGATCTCAAACTCCTGGCCTCAAGCTATCCTCCCATCTCAGCATCCCAAAGTGCTGGGATTATTTTCTTGCCATTTGTAAAAAGAATTGAAAGCCTGTGCTCTTAACCACGAAATATGGCATTTATGTTTATTTTCAGAGTTATGCCTTTGGACGAAATGCCCTCCTCCTAAGCACATTTCTTTTCTTAAATATAGCTCCCTCTTTTCCTATAGAATAGAAGGTGATAGTACATTAAAAATGTATTTTAGAGTGGGGGACAGTGGCTCATAGCTGTCATCCCAGAACTTTGGGAGGCTGAAGCAGGACGATCACTTGAAACCAGGAGTTTGAGACCATCCTGGATAGTGTAGCAAAACCCCATCTCCACAAAACATTTAAAAATTAGCCGGGTGTGGTGGCATATACCAGTAGTCCCAGCTATTCAGGAGGCTGAAGTAGGAGGATTGCTTGAGCCCAGGAGGTTGAGGCCATGGTAAGCCATGACCTAGTTTAGTAGATATTTATTACAAGATATGGCTTGAGAGCAGAAAAGTCAACTCTCAAAAAATATATCCTGTCCCATCCCCAATGGGGCCTAAAGTTTCATAGGTAAAGATGTCGCTAAGACTTTATGTCTTTAAGCATCATAACTATCTGTCACCAGTCACTAAAACTTTCAAAAGTCAGTCTCTGACAGCTTAGATAGGTAAGTATGGTAAAAGGAAGGTAGGAAAACCTAAATAGACCTAGCCCAGATATCACTCTGAAGTGAAGGCCTCTAACAGACTGGGGTAGGGAGTAACCTGAGGAACCAGGCACCCATTCAGGGGCAGGGCACCCGCTGTGGAGAAAAGACAAATGATAGGGATCTATTTCACAGTTTTGCTGTTGCCTCGACTTAGTTGTACATGTTTGGATAACATTAAAAGTATTTAAGAAGCAGTAGGATATAGTGGAGAGGCAGAAGTTCTCATCAGTGGCTAGCTGAAGGCCCTCAAGGGGCATACTGGTCAGCTGTGGGCTCAGTACACAGTTTGCATGCTAAGGTGCTGGTCCTGTTGCCAGGGGTGCTGTTTTCTCTCTAGCTGGTGCTATCTCAGCTCTGGTCATCTGGACACATGGATGGGAGCCTGCTGGCAGGCAGGCAGCAGGGTAGCCCCATCCCAGAAGGACTCCTCCATGCTGACGCAACTGGCACCCATTCAAAAGGCTCGAAGCAGCAGCTCTTCATCAGTCAGTGCCTCAGTATTTCATGATTTTATTTATTTATTTTTTTTGACGGACGGTCGCCCAGGCTGGAGTGCAGTGGGGCTATCTTGGCTCACTGCAAGCTCCGCCTCCTGGGTTCACGCCATTCTTCTGCCTCAGCCTCTCGAGTAGCTGGGACTACAGACGCTCACCACCACGCCCAGCTAATTTTTTGTATTTTTAGTAGAAACGGGGCTTCACCGTGTTAGCCGGGATGGTCTTGATCTCCTGACCTCATGATCCGCCTGCCTCGGCCTCCCAAAGTGTTTCATGATTTTAACCACTCCTCCTGCCTCCAGGCTGAGTCTAAGCCTTGCAGGATTGCAACCTCTCTGCTTTTCTGAAAGAAGGTGGGCAGTGTGATGTTCTGTAAAAAGCTGTTATCTTCAGGTAGGTTTTAGTTCCAGATTAACCACTAACTTAGGCAAGTCACTTCAGCTCTCTGAGCCTCAGTTTTATTATCAGTAAAATGAGGATAGAGCTCTTACTCTATTTACCTCCCAGGGTTTGTTGTCTTAAACAAGAACATGATGTGCAAGTGTTGTATAACTAATCACAACTTACACCTGCAAGACATTTTATTATGTTATTATAGCTCCAACTGTAACACGGCAATGAATGCACAAAGGTAGCCAATAGATATTTAATTTCCTTTTTCTTGGACCAAATGTTATGGTAAATCACCCCAGGAAAATGTCTGAGCAAATGTGAGGCTAACACCACAACCAGCCCCAGAAGTAAACAAAAGCACAACACTGGCAAAGGCATTCACTTTGAAAATTCTAATCCTGGCACAGCAGTCTTGAGGTTCATGTTTCCCCATTGCGATGTGTTTAACTTGAACAGTGTGGCTGAACTTTCCCATTCTAATTAGAGCTTTCTTGAACCAGAAACAAAGGTAAGTCAGTTCTGAGGCTGAGATTCAAATAATCAGATCATGGGACAGCTGCAAACTGGAAAGCAAATGAGATGGCTACTGGAGTGATCCCACTAATAAAGGCCCTCCCCCCAACACGTGGCCCTTTCCCCAACACACTAGAGGACAACAGAAAAGACACTTCTTCCTCTTTGGAAGGAAGGAAGTTAACAACTGGAATGAGTCCGATTAACCTGGTTAACAGCTGGAAGGAGGAAGGTCTGTTATGACTCCCTTTAAATTCCTGCTTTTTCCTTAGTAGTCACTAATGAAGGAGGAGGGGATTAAAAAAAAAAAGCTAAAAGAATTTTGCTGTTGCTTTTGATAACACTGTCACATACAATGATGATTTTTTAAAATGAACACTGGGATTTGGCCGGGCGCAGTGGCTCACTCCTATAATCCCAGCACTTTGGGAGGCAGAGGCGGAAGGATCACTTGAGGCCAGGAGTTCAAGATCAGCCTAGCCAACAGGTGAAACCCCATCTCTACTAAAAATACAAAAACTAGCTGGGTGTGGTGGCACACGCCTGTAATTCCAGCTACTTGGGAGGCTGAGACAGGAGAATCACTTGAACCCAGGAGGTGGAGACTGCAGTGAGCCAAGATCGAGCCACTGCACTCCAGCCTGGGCAATAGTGAAACTCCATCTCAAAACAAAACAAAACAAACAAACAAACAACAGCACTGGGATTTACATTCTTTTCATAAAGAAGACTCTTTCCCCAACCATTCCTATTAAAGAACTGTAAGAGACTTCAGAGATTTTTAACAGGAGGGGGTAGCTGCTGCGGAGCTAAGAAACTGGAGTTAAAGGCTGGACATGGTGGCTCATGCCTGTAATCCCAGCACTTTGGGAGGCCGAGGCAGGGGGATCACCTGAGGTCAGGAGTTCGAGACCAGCCTGGTCAACATGGTGAAACCGCGTCTCTGTTTAAAAAATACAAAAATTAGCCAGACGTGGTGGTGGGAGCCTGTAATCTCAGCTACTCAGGAAGCCGAGGCAGGAGAATCGCTTGAACCTGGGAGGCAGAGGTTGCAGTGAGCCAAGATCGAGCCACTGCACTCCAGCCTGGGCAACAGAGCAAGAAAAATAAAAAAGAAGAAAAGAAACTGGAGTTAACAATGGTTCCTAATTCCCTTCCCTGTTTGCACTATTTCCTCAGGTTCCCAGGGGAAGGGAGGCTTGAGGTATCGAGTAAAAGATCCAGCTGTGGATAGAGTTAGTCAGGACTCCACAGACTGTAATTAGTTTTCTAACCCACACTGTCTAGAGTAAATAAATAAAATCTACCCAATAGGAGACACAGAAAGTCTACTGCCTTTAAAGCTGTACAAATGAGAGGATAAAATCATTGGCACTTTGTCAGCTTGGTGATAGAGTCTTGTGGTTTTTAGAGCTGAGAGGGCAGTAGGAATGTTCCCACCCTCCTTTTCACAGATAAGGTAAGAGGAATGGACTTGTCCAAGCTTACACAGTAACTGAATGAATTAACTCTTGCTCACCTAAATGACACCATCCTCTGGGTAAAAAGTGAGCAGTGGATTGTCAATGTCCATATTCCTCTTCTTCCTCAAACAGGCTATCAAATTCCTCACTATTCACGCTTTCTTCTCTGCTATGATTGCACACACATTCTCCCATCCATTATCCAGTCCCTTAATATCTCCCATTCTAACTCTGCTGGTTTTTCCACCACTGCATCCACTGTGAATTTTTTCCTAGAGGAAAGAGAGTCTTCTACCCACTGGTATTGCAGGTGTTTTATTGAATTCTCCAAAGGTGGGTGTGATTCTTATAGTTTAGAGTACTCTCAGGCATGGAACCTAAGAGAAGTTTCCTGAGGCCGGGCCAAAGAGGAAGAATGGCAACTACAACCTACAGGCCAAGTTCAGTGCCCTGTCTGTTTTTGTGCGGCATGCAATCTAAGAAGGTTTTCTTTGTTTATTTTTAATTGTGGTTAAAAAAAATGACATAAAATTTACCACCTTAACCATGTTTAGGAGTACAGTTCAGTAGTGTTAAGTATATTCACATTGGTGTGCAACAGATGTCTGCAACTTTTTCATCTTGCAAAACTGAAACACCACACCCATTAAGCAACTCCCTTTTCTCTTTTCTTCCAGCCCTTGGTAACCAATATTCTTTCTGTTTCTATGAATTTTAATACTTGTAAGACATTGACTCAAGTCATTTTTTACTAAGTATAGTTACATCTCAAAATTTGGGAATGATTTAAGAACTAATTTACAGTAGATTCAAGACTGTTCTTTTAATAATGTCCCTTCCCTAACTTGTATTTATTTTGTGGTTAAAAAAATAAAATAAAATTTACCATCTTAACTGTTTTCTTGTTTTTGAGACAGGGTCTCACTCTGTCGCCCAGGCTGGAATGCAGTGGCGTGGCATAGCTCACTGCAGCCTCGAACTCCCAAAGCCCAGGTGACCCTCCCACCTCAATCTCCTGAGTAGCTGGGACCACAGACATGCACTACAACACCGTGCTAATTTTTTTTTTTTTTTTAGAGACAGGGTTTCTCCATGTTGCCCTGACTGGTCACCAACACCTGGGCTCAAGCCATTCGCCCACCTCAGCCTCCCAAAGTGCTGGGATTATAGGCATGAGCCACTGTGCCAAGCCCATCTTAACCACTTTTAAAGTTTAGTAGTGTTAACTGTACAAACATTGTTGCACAACAGATCTCTAGAAACTTTTCACCTTGCAAAACTGAAACTTTGCACCTGTTGAATAGCGACTCTTCATTTGCCCCTTCCTCTAGCTCTGGGCAAACGCCATTCCACTTTTGGTTTCTAAGAGGATTGAATACTTTAGATAACTTAATAATGCAGTATTTGCAGTGGAATAATGCAGTATTTGCAATTTTTTGATTGGCTTATTTCACTAAGCATAATGTCCTTGAGGTTCATCCCTGTTGTAGCAAATGATAGAATCTTCTTCTTTTTTAAGGCTGAACAATATTTCATTCTATGTATATACTACATTTTGTTTATCCATTCATTGGTCCATAGACATCTGAGTTGTTTCTATCACATGGCTGTTGTGTGTAATGCTGCTATGAACATGGGTGTAGACATATCTCTCTGAGGCCCTGCTTTCAATTCTTTTGCGAATATATTCAGAAGCAAGCCTGCTGGATCATATGGTGGTTCTATTTTTGATTTTTTGAGGTACCACCATATTGTTTTCCATAGAAGTTGCGCCATTTTACAATTCTACCAATAGTGCACAAGGGTCCCAATTTCTCCACATTCTTGTCAACATGTTTTATTTTATTGATTTTTTTGGTAGTAGCCATCCTAATAGGTGTAAGGTGATATTTCATTTGATTTGCAATTCTTTACTGATTAGTGATATACATATTTTCATATGCTTACTGGCCATTTGTATATCATCCTTGGAGAAATGTATATTCATGTCCTTTGCTCATTTTTAAAATTAGCTTATTTAGGTTTTTCTGTTGTTGAGTTGTAGGAGTTCTTTATATATTCTGAATATTAACCCCATTTCAGATACATGATTTGCAAATATTTTCTCTCATTCTGTAGGTTGATATTTCATTCTGTTGATTATATCTTTTGATACACAAAAGCTTTCTTAAATTTATTGTAGTTTCGTTTGTCTATTTTCTGCTTTTGTTGCCTGTGCTTTTCATCTCTTATCCAATAAAACATTACCAACTCCAATGTCATGAAGCTTTTTCTCTAGGTTTTCTTCTGGTAAGAATGGTTTTTAATATTTTTTAATGGATGAGAAAAATCAAAAGAAGAAAAATATTTCAGAGGCCAAGGTGGGCAGATCACAAGGTCAAGAGATTGAGACCAGAGGCCAAGGTGGGCAGATCACAAGGTCAAGAGATTGAGACCAGAGGCCAAGGTGGGCAGATCACAAGGTCAAGAGATTGAGACCATCCTGGCCAACATGGTGAAACTCCATCTCTACTAAAAGTACAAAAATTAGCTGGGCATGGTGGCATGTGCCTGTAGCCCCAGCTACTCAGGAGTCTGCCACAGGATAATTGCTTGAACCCAGGAGGCGGAGGTTGCAGTGAGCCGAAATCGCACTACTGCACTCCAGCCTGGTGATAAAGCAAGACTCCGTCTCAAAAAAAAAAAAAAAAAAAAAAGAAAAGAAAAGAAAAAAAGAAAAGAAAAGAAAAATATTTCATGACTCATGAAAATGATATAAAATTCAAATTTCAGGGCCCATAAGTAAAGTTTTATTGGAATATAGCCACAGTCATTCATTTATGCATTATATCTGGTTGTTTTTGTGCTATAATAGCAGAGTTAAATACAGTTGACCTTTGAACAACATAGGTTTGGACTGCATGGGTCTACTGTTACATGGATTTCTTTCAATAAATATACTGGAACAATTTTTTGACATTTGTGACGATTTGAAAAAATTCGCAGATGAACCACCTAGTTTAGAAATATCAAAAAAATTAAGAAAAAGGTATGTCATGAATGCATGAAATATATGTAAATAATAGTCTATGTTACCATTTACAACCATAAAATAGACACAAATTACTATAAAAAGATAAAATTTATCAAAATGAATGCACACAAACACAGACCATACCTGGCACCATTTGAAAGAAATGTCAACAAACTTATTACATTAATCATAACTGCATAAAATTAACTGTAATACATTCTGTACTACATAATGATTTTGTAGCCACCTCCTGTTGCTGTTGTGGTGAGGTTGAACATTTTGAATATCTGCTTAAAACGCCATGTGACACAAATCATCTCTGTGTGAGCAGTTGTCTCTCCGGTATATCCTGGAGTACAGTAAAAAGTGACCTGTCCTGGAGCTCTTGTATTTTTCATCATGTTTAATGCAATACTGTAAACCTTGAATAACACCATGGGATCCATACAAAAAGCCCCTAGTGATGCTGGAAGTGCTCCTAAGAAGCAGAGAAAAGCCATGACATTACAAGAAAAAGTTGAATTGCTTGATATGCACCATAGATTGAGGTCTGTAGAGGGAGGTTGCCCACTATTTGGACAATTTATTTTGTAAACAGATGATGTAAACTTAAGGTATCAATAAGTACAGTACTATATTTTCTCTTCCTTATAATTTTCTTAATAACATTTTCTCATTTCTAGCTCACTTTATTGTAAGAATACAGTATATAGTAAAAATAACTTACAAAATATGTGTTATTCGATTGTTTATGTTATCAGTAAGGCTTCTGCTCAACAACTGGCTATTAGTAGTTAAGATTTTGGGGAGTTGAAAGTTGCACTTGGGGCCAGGCATGGTGGCTCAGGCCTGTAATTCCAGCACTTTGGGAGGCCAAGGCAGGCAGATCACTTAAGGTCAGGAGTTTGAGACCAGCCTGGCCAACATTATGAAACCCCGTCTCTACTAAAATTACAAAAATTATCTGGGCATGGTGGCACACACCTATAAGCCCAGCTACTCAAGAGGCTGAGGCACGAGAATCGCTTGAACCCGGGAGGCGGAGGTTGCAGTGAGCTGAGATTGCACCACTGCACCCCATCCTGCGTGAAGGAGTGAGACTCTATCTCAAAAAAAAAAAAAAGTTATACACTTTAGTTGCAACAGAGACAAAATATGGTTCTCTTATCTCTTCACAGTGATGCTCAGTGCATTATAAATCGCAGTGACACATCTATAATTCTACAGCCTTTCAAACAAAAAAGACGTGGACTTTGATTGTTGTATGTATTTTTAAAGAGACAGAGGTCTTGTTGCCTAGGCTGGGCTCAAACTTCCGGCCTCAAGTGATCTGCCTCGGCCTTCTGAGTAGCTGGGACAGCAGGCACACACCACAACGTCCAGTTCTGATTGTTGTATTGTTAAGACACACTGGAGTTTGGATATTTGGTTGTCTAATTATATGGCAAAGCATTATATTTATTGTGCAATGACACTACAGCTGTAGGATACCAAAAGAATACGGTATATGCCAATATTTCCAGACTAAGCACTCTTAATATCCCCAACTCACAGGAAAGCAATGGTCAGAAAAATTAGAACATTTAAAACGGAATGCCTTATCGCAGAAGAATTTCTTCACAGGAAATGAGGTTGCCACCAAAGTAAATTTCCAAGTGGCTCATTTATTAGGCAAGCAAAGAAAGCCATTTACTGATGGTGACTTAATTAAAGCCTATGGTTATTCATTGCTTCAGCAGGCACTTTGCAGAAAATATTTGCATCTACTGTGTTATTATACCAGTAGTGTCAGTGATGAAGTTCACATTCTCTCCTGGACTTAGCCATGAACGCTTCTGTGAATTTTTGTCAGAAATAGAAACTGAATATCTGACTTGCCCTATGACACTGAAGTTCAATGGCTTAGCAGTGGTAACTTTTTATTGAGTTTTTCTTAGCTCAGGGCTGAGATTGAAATTTTTCTGAATGATAAAATCTGGCCTCAAATCACTATCACTGAACATTGAATATGTGGAAATTTGTTATCTCTCTTGCTATATGAACACCGACATAATATCCTCAATTTTATCTCTTGAGACACAAAGCCCAACATATTTACTATATGATCATTTACAGAAAAAGTTTGCCAACCCCTACCATAGACATTTGAACAAAAGCCACTTGGGTCTTATTGGAAAACATTTCTCCCTGCCAACAAAAAATCCAATGTCTGTGATAGTGCCTAGGTTCCTCAAACCTATTCTACTTTGGGGGTCCCTACTCATTCTTGGCATTACCTCTCATGCTTCCTAAGATAAGGGTGACTATTGTCCGACTGCTTTGTTTAAGGATCTTGATCTCTTTGTCACAAGAACCTACTGTCAGTCAAAAAGCAATCTGTTTTTAATTCTCAAGAGGCTTGATAGTATTAATGTAAATAGTATTAATGTCAACACTGATGATCCAGCTTTTCTGAAGCTAGATATGCCATTCAGGGGTTCTCACTAGAGGGACAGAGACCCGGCTTCCTATCACACAAACAAAAGACCTTGCCACTACCTTCTGCTACCGTCACCTCTTTCTTCCTATATCCAGTTACATGATGTAAAGAATCCTCATTAAGATATCACCCACGAACTGGAATAGACAACTGTCTAGAGAGCTATTAAGTTGTGGCCTCCAGTTATCTCTGTCTTTGTTTATAAGAGCAGTAATTTAAAAATTACAGATGTGCTGACTTTCCAAATACTGTTTGGGGGAGTATAAACTTACTAATTCAGCAGGATCTAATTCAGTAACTATGCTCCTCTAAAACCACTTAGGTGAAAGTTATTGTTAGTGAACCTAGAAAGGGCAAATAATTTGCTTTTATAAGCTTTAATGGCTTGAAATCACCTAAACATTGGCTGCATATATAGAAAATTGCTTTACATCCTTAGTTACACATCCTTACTCCAATATGTGTATTCATGGTTAAAAGACAGAAATGCACACCACAAAATGGATACTAATACAACAATGAAGCTTAGAAGTAATTTGTGACCAGGAAATGAAAGGCTGATAATTAGTCTCTAGGGTGCATATTATTGTTAAAAAACAAAATAAAATAATAAATTCTAAACCAAAAATTCACCCATTTCTGTTTGCTTCTTTTGAAAAACATAGACCCACTGATACAGAATTTATGGTTTTGTACTTTTAGGGATACTTGTTTGTTTTTATTACTTTTCTATTGTGGCCATTAAACGAAGCCTTTATAGAGTCAGTCACTTTCAGATTGATCGAGCTTTTTGAAACATAAAATTTCACTCCCCAGCCCAACCCCTACAACCTTTCCCAAGGGAACACCTGTTTCATTAAATGGTGTTTTATTTTTGTTTCCTTCATAGGAATTCCCCCTTTTTAAATTACAAATGACCCATCAACATCCATGTTAACTTCTAGATAAAGTGAGTTTATCTTCTAAAAAATTTAGGTGAAGGCAAATCTTCAAAGAGTATGCCATCCTGTCATCATCAGAATGTGAGGGTACTCTCATGCTGTCCATGTAGTATCTTTAGTGGAAAAACCCAAATTCTTTTTTTTTTTTTTTTTTTGACAGAGTCTCAGTCTGTCACCCAGGCTGGAGTGCAGTGGCATAATTTTGTCTCACTGCAACCTCCGACTCCCAGGTTTAAGTGATTCTCCTGCCTCAGCTTCTTGAGTAGCTGGGATTACAGGCGCACACCACCATGCCCAGCTATTTTTGTATCTTTAGTTGAGATGGGGTTTCACCGTGTTGGTCAGGCTGGTCTCAAACTCCTGACCTCGTGATTCTCCTGCCTCAGCCTCCTAAAGTACTGGTATTACAGGCGTGAGCCACCGAGCCTGATCAAAAACACCAAATTCTTAATGGGATGGTTTACTGAAGACATCCTAAGTCATTAAAGTCTTGATAACCTATCTGCTCCTTAAAGTTATTTATAAGTAAATAACTGATAATCCATGTGATTTATTACATTTTGATTTTTTTAAAAAGAATTTCAAGTCAAAATTCAACTATCACGTAAAGACTTTCAGTCATCTTTCACCAAAACATTCTTTAAAAAAGTACACTTCTGGGCTGGGCATGGTGGCTCACGCCTGCAACCCCAACAGTTTGGGAGACTGAGGCAGGAGGATCACTTGAAGCCAGGAGTTTGAACTAGCCTGGGTAACATAGTGATACCCCATCTCCACACACACACACACACACACACACACACACACACACACGAAATAAAAAGAGGAAAAAGTACACTTTCTGATGTAAACCACACAGATGGGGTTGGTTTGGCACATCTGAGGTTGGGTGGACACTATCCAAAAAAAGAGCCAAATTTCTTCAAAGACTGTTCAACTGAAGTGGTTTCTACATTAACAATAAACCTAGTTTTCTATTGCACACCTTATCAATTTAAAAACAAAGGAATAGGTTCAGGCAATATTTCCTTGCTTTTAACATGTCCTTCTATGTTTGTTGAGTGTCGTGATGGCCTAGACCTGAAATCTTGGTTTTCATCTTTTCCTGACAGTATCTATGTGGGGAAAGACTTTGTATTAGTTTCCTATGACTGCTGTAACAAATTACCACAAACTTGGTGACTTAAAACAATGCACACTTATTTTCTTACAATTTTGGAGGCCAGAAGTCCAAAATCAGTTTCACTGGCTTGAAATTCAGGTATTGGCAGAACTGTGCTCCCTGGAAGCTCTAGGGGAGAATCTGTTTTCTTGCCTTCTGGCTTCAAGATCTGCGTTCCTTGTTTTGTGGGCGGGCCCTTCCTCCATCTACAGTACCTATACCTTGGCATCTTCAAATCTCTCTCTCTGTGCTGAGGTTGTCATATTGCCTTCTTTCTCCTGTGTCAAATCTCCCTCTGCTTCACTCTTAAAGGATGCACGTGATTGCATCTAAGGCTCACCTAAATAATCCAGGATAATCTCCCTATTTTAAGGGCTTTAATGTAATTATATCTGCACAGTCTCTTCTGCCATATAGCATGCCCAATTCCAGAAATTAAGACCTGGATATCTTTAGGGGCCATTAATCAGCATACCACAGACTCAAAATTTGGAGTTCAACATTTAGTTTACAATCTGTAGGTCTCAGTTTGCTAGCCAACTGTGGAATTATTTCTAGGGCTCCAAAGCTTTTATGGAAATAAATAACTTACAGGTATGACTCCTACCAATTACATATTCATGTACATGCCATTGTTATTAATAAAATGCAAGTTTCTTTTATAAAGAGATTCAAAAGACCTGCTTCAGACAAGTAATTTCCAAATAAAATGCTATTTGTATTCCATTCATTCCTTTTTAACAAAAGCTGTCATTACAAAATGGTAATTTATATATAATACATAAACATATAAAGCATATAAATGTGAATAATGTATATAAAGAAGATTACCTGCTATATAATAAGGGTTTAATAAATGTCAGCAGTTAACATTGTGTTGGGTGTTCTGCAAGCTGAATGGAAGAATTTCAACACTAAAATCTAGTAGCAATAGGCTTTTCTTACTTCGCAAGTAAAAGAACACAAAAAGATGGAATTTAGTTCCTTTTGAATATTTTTGGCTTATAATTTTTATTTAAAAGTTTGATACCTCTTATTATGAGACTGTTAGTGAATGCTTACAGATCACAGAAAAATAAGCCAAAGAATATTAAGGAGAAACTGAGAATCAGCCAGTCATGCATTGCTCAAAAGTTTGTCTAGGTTATATGTACACAGGGCTATGCTTTTATATTTGATATTCAAACCATAGTTGTTTTTTGCCACTAAAATTGTTCTGCATTTATAGGAACCAATCAAATACATCAATATTTTATAGTGTTCTTTAAAAAGCACTGTAACTTCCAGGTATATCAGCATTTGAGCAAGTCTGAGGGCTGCTAATGCTAATGCTAATACAAGATTTATTAATATAAAAGAGCTTACATTCATGATGAACTAAAATGGTGGTTTTCAATCCTGGCTACACACTAAGATCACCTGGGGAGCTTTTAAAAATCCCAATCTTTGGGTTGCATCTAAGACTAATTAAACTAGAATTTGTGAGGTGGGACCCAGGCATCAACATTTTTAAAGCACCCTAGTTAATTTCAGTGGGCAGCTGTGGCTAAGAACACTGGACTAAAATAACACATGACATGAAGACCAACACAAGTAATGAAGTCTAAAGTTCCATGGTCAAGGTAAGGAATGCAATGTGAATTCAAAGAGAGAATATCTTGCTTAATTAGAGGAGGGAGGAGATGGAAAATGAACTGAGCCTTGAAAACTGGGCAATAAAGAGGGAAAGGTTAAAAGAGACAGTGACAGGCATATGAGGGGTAAAAATTAGTTCTGGAGTAGAGGAAAATGGAAATATCTAAAAATTTTTATTATGGGATTAAAGAAAACGAGTGGTGCCTCATGTTCTTACTTATAAGTGGGAGCTGAACAATGAAGACACATGGACACAGGAAGGGGAACAATATACACTGAAGCGTGTCAGGATTGGCGGGGGACAGGAAGAGCATCAGGAAAAATAGCTAAAGCATGCTGGGTTTAATACCTAGGTTATGGGTTGATAGATGCAGCAAACTACCATGGCACACATTTACCTATGTAACAAACCTGCACATCCTGAACATGTACCCCAGAACTTTAAAAAATAATAATAAAATTTTTAAAAAACTGGTGGTAAAAGGAAGATATTCACCAGCCCTCCTTTTTTTTCTGGTTTCTGCCCCACTCCCATCATATCCAGGCCTCAATATCTCCATATAGTGAGTTTTAAACACTAGAATGAATTATTGAGGGAGGCACATTCTTCTATTTGGAAATAAAGAGATCAAACTAAAATACAGAAATACCTAGTAGGAAAGTGCCCAGACTCAGCATCTTTGAATCAAAAGGCAACGTTATAGCCTGAATATATATGTGCCTAAATCACATATATTTTTTATGAAGACCAACTCTTTTCTGCAGACACTATCCACTCACCTTCCTAGTGCTAGAGAACAAAACAGCCTACATTTAAGCAACTCAGAAAACTCTATGGAAAAATTATCAACTTACGTTTTTATAATCATTGCAAAACAACCTAGTTCTGGCAGTTGAAACAACCTAAAACTTGTTTATTAAACTGGGATTTTTGATCATTGATAACACACTAGTTCTTTCAATTACAGGCATATCATAATGTCTTGATAGCACCTTCTCATGCAATGATTATGACCCAATATTAAGCGATATGGGGTCCTGAAAGTAATGGAAAAGGAAAGATTTGTACATAGCTAGTGCTTATACAGAACTTAGTATGTGTCAGGCACTCTTTTAAGTGCTTTGTATGCACTACTTTATTTACTCCTCACAAGAAACGAATACTATTTTTATACCCATTTTACAGACAAAGTCATTGCAGGGTACAGAGAAGATAAGCTACCAGCTGAAGTATACAGTTAAGTAAGTGGTGGAGCTGGAATTCAAACTCAGATCATGTGGCTCCAAAGCCCACACTTTTAAAATCATTTTGCTATGATTCTTAATTATAACAACATTGATGAATTTTCTTCTTTAAATTATTTTCTGGAGAGAATGCCATTGAGCTTATATATTTATTTTATCAATTTTTCTATGCGTTGAAGTGAAAATATTTTTTTCATTTTTACTTTTAATTTGCTTAAATTATTTGTTATCAAAATCAATTAGTTTCTTCATAAAGGTTATATTGAAATTTATTTTGTATATATATAGCTTTACTTTTAAAAATGTTTTTAACAGTTGTGGGTACATAGTAGGTGTATATATTTATGAGGTACATGAGATGTTTTGATTTAGCCATGCAATGTGAAATAAGCACATCACGGAAAATGGGGTATCCACCCCTCAAGCATTTATCTCTTGTGTTACAAATAATCCAATTATACTCCTTTAGTCATTTTTAAATGAACGATTATTATTGTCTATAGTCACCCTGTTGTGCTATCAAATACTAGGCCTTGTTCATTCATTTTATTTTTTTGTACCCATTTACCATCCCCACCTCCCCACCAACCTCCTACTACCCTTCTTGGCCTCTGGTAACCATCCTTCTACTCTCTATCTCCATGGGTTCCATTATTTTGATGTTTAGATTTCACAAATAAATGAGAACATGTGACGTTTGTCTTTCTGTGCCTGGCTTATTTCACTTAACATAATGCCCTTCAGTTCCATCTATGTTGTTGCAAATGTCTGAAGCTCATCCTTTTTTATGGCTGAATAGTTCTCCATTGTGGATATGTATCACACATTCTTTTTCCATTCATCTGTTGAGGGACACTTAGGTTGCTTCCAAATCTCGGCTGTTGGAAACAGTGCTGCAACAAACACAGGAGTGCAGATGTCTCCTCAATAAATTGATTTCCTTTCTTTTGGATACATACCCAGTAGTGGGATTGCTGGATCACCTTGTAGCTCTATTTTTAGTTTTTTGAGGAACCTCCAAACTTTTCTCCATAGTGATTGTACTAATTTACATTCTCTCCAACAATGTACGAGGGTTCCCTTTTCTTCACATCTCGCCGGCATTTGTTATTGCAGTCTTTGTTATTTCTGTCTTTTGGATAGAAGCCATTTTAACTGGCATGAGATGATATCTCACTGTAGTTTTGATTTGTATTTTTCTGATGATCAATGATGTTGAGCACATTTTCATATACCTGTCTGTCACACGTATGTTTTCTTTTGAGCAATGTCTACTCAAATATTTTGCCCATTTTTTAAATCAGATTATTGGATTTTTTTTCCTATAGAGTTGTTTGAGTTCCTTATATGTTCTGGCTATGAATTCCTTGTCAGAAGGGTTGTTTGCAAACATTTTCTCCCTAGTTTCACGTTTATGGCAATTATTTCTACACACTTCAATGTGCCTTAGTCCTATTGGAAAGATACATATTTTGCAAAATTTTCTTTCCTATTCAATTTGCAATTAATGACATATTTTGCTTGGTGTGTTTTTATTCATTTTCCATTCGATTTCTTTGATAAGTTCTACCAAGTCTAACTCATCAGGTCAATTTTTGCAGTTTTTTGACTAAAAAGGTCTGATTCTTAGTTTTTCATCTACAACAATTTTTTTTAATCAAATATAGTTAGTTTTGCTTCAGCTTTTTCAGTTTCATTTTGTGCTGATTTTTTTTACCAGTAATATTTATTTTGAATTGGACAAAAATGCAAAAGGTTTATATTAATTTCTTATTGGATTCATAACAGATTGTGAAATTAGATATTACAGGATTTTTCTAATGACCAGTCCTTATTTGGGGTTTCATCATTCTCAGGGTCAAAAAGATGAATTCACAATGTGCTGTTTTGTTGAGGGTGGGAATTATTATCTCAATTTCATAGGTTGTCTTAGTTTGTTTGGGCTGCTATAAGAAAATACCATAAACTGGGAAGTTTATAAACAACATAATGTATGTCTCACGGTCTGGAGCCTGGAGTTCAATATCAAGGCTTTGGCAGATTTGGTCTTTGTTGAGGGAACACCTGTTTCCTTTTCCATAGATAGTGCCTATTTGCTGTGTCCTCACATGGTGGAAGGGGTGTGCTAGCACTCCAGGGTTTCTTATAAAGGCACTAATCTCAATCCTGAGCTCTTCCTTCATGGCCTAATCACCTCCTAGAGGCTCCACCTCCTAATACCATCACCTTGTGGGTTAAGATTTCAACAGTTGAATTTTTAGAGATACACAAACATTCAGACCATAGCATAGGTGTACTTTAAAAACGTTAAATGACCTGCCTGAGGTAAATGATAAGTCAAGATTGGAGATAATAGGATGGTAGTAGAATGGTTTTGGGAATCACTGACATGGACTGACTCCATACTCAGCCACTTAGAGCTGAGTGAACTTAGGCAAGCAACTTAACCTTCAAGTTCCAATGCCTCCATCTGTAAGATGGGGATAATAACCTACTTCATCCAGTTATTAAGAGAAGTGAAAGAGATAATGCATGTAATAGCAGTTAGCATACTGGTTGGCTTATACTAAGGAATCAATAAATGTTAATAGTTCAGCAGCAGCATCTGTAGCATTTGTTCTTCCATTATACCCTACACCGTGCTGAGCAATGAGGTAGACACTAAATCCTCAAGGAGCTTAGGATATTCTTGATGAGACAAAATAAATGCATATGAAAATAATCAGAGAACTACTTTTCTTAACACAGTGTAAAGCACAAAGTAAATGCTGAACAAATGTTAGGTATTATTATTTGTATTCTTTCCCAGCAAGCTTTCTCTGGATGAAGATAGAAGGTATCTGTGACAATGTGTTGGGAGTAGCCTATGTCAATGAACCACCCATCTACACAGAAATTATGATAGAAGCAGCTTCCTAATTACTGCATCCTCCCTAAATGGGTTTAGGATAGCTACCTAATTACTTCATCCTCCCTAAGTGGACAACCAGAAGCTCTAGTGTTTGGAGCTCCTGGGGTGCAATTTCCAAAGACCTTGATAGGCCCTGGGTCCCCCCACATTCTTTTGCCACTTTGCTTCCTGGCTGGAGTCTGAGATGTCTCCACCAGACATTTACGCCTTTGGGTTAAGTCTAAGGTATTTTTAAAATATAAACATAGCCTGGTAGTAACAAAAGTTATGTCTTATTGAACACCTTCCATTTGCCAGATATTTTATATGTAATATCATTTAATCTCACAAGGAAATCTTTCAGAAGTAGATATTATTAGGTCCATTTTCAAATGAGAAAAATGGAAGGTAGGAGCTTGGTATCTTATCCAAATTCAGGTCTTATGACACTAAAGCCCTTTCCCTCTCTGCTACATTACTTTCCTCCGAGTTTCTTGTTTTTTGCACATTTATTTCTAATGAAAGTAAATGTGATATTCAGGCCATGCGACAGTTAAGGAATGACAACAAGAATGCTTAATGTGCCAAGTTAGCAAAGCTCAATGGGCAGGCTGACTGAAAGTTCCTCACGGATTCAGGGTCAGATACTCAGCTTTGCAGATCCAGAAACTTGGTTTATTTAGCACCAAAGTGGTCAATTTTGGGGAACTGCTTCACACTATCTACACCTGTAAAAGGCTGACATATAAATCACAGAGTCACTTATTAATTTACAGATGGATCTGGTAGAATAATTCACATCTGTCATTTTCTCATGACATTCCTTCTGGATGGGCACTCAGGGAACCAAATTATAGATGGGAAGACTGCTTGGTGAGCAAAGAATTTGGATGAAGGGAAGGAGGGTTCTTGAGTTCTGTACTTTTATTTTTATCAAATAAGCATGACTAAATGAATGTTTTTCTCTACATCTAGGCCATTGTTTCTCAATAACCCATAGAAAGGGTGAATATCTAATTTCACAATCTGTTATGAATCCAATAAGAAATTAATATAAACCTTTTGCATAGAAAGTAATCCACAGGAAGACTGCTTGGTGAGCAAAAAATTTGGATGAAGGGAAGGAGGGTTATTGAGTTCTGTACTTTTATTTTTATCAAATAAGCATGGCTAAATGAATGTCTTTCTCTACGTCAAGGTTATTGTTTCTCAATAACCCATAGAAAGGGCGAGAGTTTACTCTTCTTTGAAAACTGATAAATTATTCCCATTTTTAAAATCCCATTTTCTCCCAGTTTTAAAATTTCCTTTCTCCTTTCGTATTTTTCATTATGATTATATCATGCCAGAGAAGTTCCAATGGAGTTGAGTAGATTATAATTTTCCACTGTCATCATAAGCCAGCCAGTTCGGTTTCTTGATTGACCTTGAGGAAGATGAGAGTCTTTTTGACAAGATTCCAGGCACACCTTTTCTTTCTATAACACATTTACAAACCTTCTCCAAAGAAAGCCCCTTACAATCAATCAGTTCTACAGACTTTGCATTTTTATGGCTTACCTTTTTTTCTTTTTTTGTTTTTTGAGACGGAGTCTCGCTCTGTCGCCCAGGCTGGAGTGCAGTGGCGCGATCTCGGCTCACTGCAAGCTCCGCCTCCCGGGTTCACGCCATTCTCCTGCCTCAGCCTCCGGAGCAGCTGGGACTACAGGCGCCCGCCACCACGCCCGGTTTTTTGTATTTTTAGTAGAGACGGGGTTTCACCGTGTTCGCCAGGATGGTCTCGATTTCCTGACCTCGTGATCCGCCCGCCTCGGCCTCCTAAAGTGCTAGGATTACAGGCGTGAGCCACCGCGCCCGGTCGGCTTACCTTTTTTTCTATTGACCCATCCATCCAACCAAAGCACAGAGTGGAGTACTTTAATGTTGTTCCTTATGCATTTAAGTAGGGGGCAGCATTAGAATAACACTAGATAGTCACAGGAAGTAAAACAAACCACCTATTTCTTAATCTGACCTAAGCTTCAACATTTTTTTTTTTCATTCCAGAACCCTGATTAGCAGAAATATTCATTTCTGGGAATGAATCCAGATTCTTTCCAAATCCCTCAGATGCTGGCCAGAAAAATGAAGACATTTTCTAATAATCTGTCTTTTGGACTGGCAAAATTAACTAATAGCAGTTTAATTCAAATGATAATTGAGCAACTACTTTTGAGACACCATGATAGACACTAAGAACACTGTGCTAGGCACCTGATAAACAGTTGTTGAATTGTCTTGCAGTATAAATTTTGAGACAAGAAAGGGAATTGTAATTCTGAATCACTTGTTTTAGAGAATTAATAGCTTTAAAAAATTGTGCTGTATAGTTATCTCCAGCCACCCTATGAATAGAGGCAGAATATGCAGATGAACTGTTTCCCATATTTATATCATTTTTATTCCTATTTTAGGTCAAAGTAGGTCTTAGAAAACTAAACCCAAGAAGACACACACAGGTTCTCAAAAATATAGATGAAGGTCTGGATCTAATAAGGGCCAAGTATTTGGCTTTTTAACTGATGGAATTTCTTAGGGAAATAAGGGATCTATAGGTTTGAGCAAATGGCCACATTGAAGTCAGCAGGGTTATGGCCACACACAGGCTTTGACCTTAAAACACAAACCCTGTGGACATCTAGTCAATTTTCCCGGAAGAGGGACTGGTCTGGGTTCCATTGCCTATTGGACTGCTTTTAGGGCTTGTTGGAGGGTCCCTCAATAGTCTTCAACAAAACTTCTAGTTCTGAATTCTTCCTTCTCCTTACTCTCAATGGGCTTAGTTCTGTCTTCATTCGTGCACATGTGAGTGTATCTGTGTATGTGTACATATGAATGTATTGGGTGGGGACAGGAAGGGTGGTGGTGTAGAGGAGACAAAGGGAGAGATTGAATTTATTAGAGGAGTTTTATTTTTAATTTTTTCAATTCCAAAGTAAGAGAAAAATTTACAATTTTCTCTGAGTCTATACTAATTTCCCTCTTCCGGTGTTTTACTCTTTTTTTTCCCCAGTGGTATCTGCTTGTGCTTTCTTTACTATCTATACGCTTGAGTTAGATTCCAATATATCCCAAATCAGAGGCCAAAAGGATAACGCAAAGCATATCCCACAAATACTGAGGCACTGGATGAAATCTTAATCTGATCAAAGGTGACAAGCTTTTTCCCAAAGCCAGATGGAAGCAGAGAGGGCCCCTCATTACCTATAGCCTGAAGGCAGACGGAAATGTAGAACTGACACCTTGCTTGTCTAGGGTGCTCACAGCGTCAAGTTTCTCACTATTTATTAACAGTATTATGTTAGCTATAGATTTTTTGTAGATATTCTCTATCAAGTTGAAGAATTTCTCCTCTATTACTAATTTATTGAGAGGTTTTGTCACGAATGGGTGTTGGATTTTGTCAGATGCTTTTTCTGCACCTATTGATATGATCATGTGGTTTTTCTCCTTTAGCATGTTGATGTGATGGATTGCATTAATTGATTTTCTTTCTTCTTTTTAACTGATAAACAATAAAACGGGAATTAATTGATTTTCAAATGTTGAACGAGCCTTGCATACCTGGTACGGTAGTGACATATAATTATTTTTATATATCATTGACTTTCCATAAAAAAGGATGAGTTCATGTCCTTTGTAGGGACATGGATGAAGCTGGAAACCATCATTCTCAGCAAACTATCACAAGGACAGAAAACCAAACACCGCATGTTCTCATTCATAGGTGGGAATTGAACAATGAGAACACTTAGAGACAGGAAGGGGAACATGACACACCGGGGCCTGTCGTGGGGTGGGGGATGGGGGGAGGAATAGCATTAGGAGATATACCTAATGTAAATGATGAGTCTAGCTCTGTCCCCCAGGTTGGAGTGCAGTGGCAGGATCTTGGCTCACCGCAAGCTCTGCCTCCCGGGTTCATGCCATTCTCCTGCCTCAGCCTCCCGAGTAGCTGGGACTACAGGTGCCCGCCACCACACCCAGCTAATTTTTAAAATTTTTTGTATTTTTAATAGAGACGGGGTTTCACCGTGTTAGCCAGGATGGTCTCTATCTCCTGACCTCGTGATCCGCCCGCCTTGGCCTCCCAAAGTGCTGGGATTACAGGCGTGAGCCACCGCACCTGGCTGATTTTTTTTTTCTAGTGTCCTAAAGTAGAAGCTTAGATGACTGATATTAAACCTTTTTTTCCTCTAATATATAGATTCAGTGCTACAAATTTCCCTCTAATTACTGCTTTTGCTGAATCCCACAAATTTCAAGAAGTTTCATTTTCATTTTCATTTAGTTCAAAATATTTTTCAAATTTCTCTTGAGATTTTTTTTTTGACCCACACGTTATTTAGCAGTTTAACATTTAATCTCCAAGTATTTGGAAAATTTCCAGCTATCTTTTTGTTACTGATTTCTAGGTGAATACCACTGTAGTCTGAGAGCAGGCATTACATGATTTCTATTCCTTTCAATTTGTTAAGGTGTGTTTTATGATCCAGAATGTCAATCTTGGTGAATGTTCCACATGAGCTTCAGAATAATGTGTAATCTGCTGTTGCTATGAGGTAGTCTATAGATGTCAATTATAATTAGTTGATTAATGGTGCTAAGTTTAGCCATGTCCTTACTGATTTTCTGCTGTTGGAATCTGTCCATTTCTGATATATAGGTGTTATAAAGTTTACATCTATAATAGTAGATTCATCTACTTCTCTTTGAAGTTCTTGAAGTTCTGTCAGTGTTTGCCTCATGTATTTTGACGTCCTAAAGTTAGGCTTATTAAAAGTACATATTAAACCTAAGGGACCATAACCATCTCCATTTTATAGGCCCCTGTTTGACACTCTTAGGCATTTCAAGTTTATCCCACAACCTTGAACTGTATTGAAGATTATGGATTCTGTGTTGTTGTTTGGCTCAATCCCAGTTCTCACTCTTAATCTGGTAAAAATCCTGACATTAGGGAGGCTGGCATCAAAGGAAATATACTGTAACTGAAGCACAACTAGACATCATAGTGTACAGTACAATTCAATCTTGAGGTGATTGCAAAGGGATAAAGATGTAGGCACAGTGTTTATCCATTTTCAAGTCTGCAGCATCTATTCTGTGATTTTTGTTTGCTGAGAAAGAATATTTCAAAGGCATTTCAGCTCCTTTCACTCTCATTCTGGAGAATTTCAGACTGTTCAGCTTCTCCTAACATCTTTTTTTTTTCTGATTTTTTCTGTCTCTTTCCCAGGTTAATGTGCATGGGAGGTAGAGGTGATCCTAAGAAATAGAGGAGGAACAAATTCAGAAATAAGTATTTTCAATTCACCTCTAAATGCCTAAGAGGACTTAGAATGAATGATATATTTTCATGAATGATCACTAAAATGATTGGCCAGATTACAGCTAAAGCACAAATACTTTTGTAGAGGCTAACTTAACTTTACATAATAGATTTTTTTTCCGAAAAAAGCAAAGAAATTTAATTTGCCAATTAAATTATTTAAATGGCCTTAATGTTGCAAGAGCTGACTGACCGGGTGATCTAGGTGTATATAAGGTAACTTTCAGCTTTAACATTCTCTGATTTTAATCTATAATGTTAAATATAGGCTTGGGCAGGATAAACTTGAAATGCCTTAAGAGTGTCAAACAGGGGCCTATAAAATGGAGATGGTGTGTGGTCCCTTAGGTTTGGAGACAAAAGGCGTAGGCAAGGAAAGAGAGTGGGTGCGATGACTCTGTGTGTGTGTGTGTGTGTGTTTGTGTGTGTGTACTTCCCATGCTGAGAATTGCTCCTATTGCCCACAAAGGAAAGGAATTCTGTGGGTCAGACTCTCGCGAAAGTCCAGTATAAGTACATCACCTTTATTCAGTGTGTAGAGATCTTTCCCTCAGAGAACAAAGCATGCATCCAGCCTCGTGGTAGGAGAGAAAGCTTATTTCTACCCACTTTCTTCCCTGAACAGTTACTAAGCATAATATTCACCTGAACAGTTCTTACCAAAAAAAAAAGCATTCATGATTAGCCCTTTCCTTTCTCTAAAATCCAATGTATTGTGATTTCATTTTCATTTAATTTGCATTTGGTACTTTACAAAACCTGAAAGGTCAGGATTAGTAGAATTTTCGAGTAAAGGGCAATTGCATGAAAAGATTTTCATTTTCGCTTTATGTAAGATTTCCACGATTACCTAGGACTGGTTTTTGTATTCTTTAATTTCTTTGTAAGTGCTGCTTTCTGAATTTGCACACAAAATTTTTATTATTAAAGTCAAGTTAAAATTGGAGTTTCCCAGGGAATTAAATGTGGCTCTTTGTTTAGACTTCATAGAATTCTAATTCCAGACTAAAGGTCATTCAACAGTAAAATGGAGGTTAATTTTCTTTTTCTGTAAACTAATTTTAAGCAATTTTTCTCCCTCCCCACATTCTCTGATTTTAAGTAACTTTCCTTCCTCTCAGCTTTTTCTTGCCTAGGTTTATTGATTATTATACCTTTGTGCAGCTCATCTCTTTATTGGCTTCTTGGCCCCGTCCGTCTCCATCTCTGTTTTCCTTTCTTTTAGCCCCAAAAAGCAACCTGGCTAAGAAATTGAGTTCCAGGGAGAAGGGGAGTAATGCATGGAAGTGAACTGCTGAACATTTGCCTTGTTTATTCTTGATTTATATATTTTAAAAAATCTCTGGATTTTTAGAAAAGCGAATCTGGAAATGCTGTTGAGGATAGTCTTTGGCACTAACTCAGTCTTCTAAGGCAGCGTTCGTGATGACTTCATTCCTTTAAAATGTGGCCCTTAGGATAGCTCTCACACATGCCTTAGGTCACTTGAAGGAAGTGTCCTCTGATACTCAGTAAACAATAAAAGCTTTCTCCGTCCTCCCATCTTCAGACACTTCTTGATCAGCAAAGCGTTTACGAAAATGGACTTCAAGAAGGACTGAGTAGCTGGATTGTTGAAAGGAAAAAGACAATATGTGTGTCAGTGGTTTTTTTTAAATTTTATTTTAGGAACATGCATTAGCAAATGAGACAGCTGCATGGAGGCAGATACAGTTGCTCCTTAAATTCTGCAGTATTATCAGAGTGTGTGAAGGTTAATTTGCCAGTTGTTATATAAAGTATGCCAAGCAATTCTGGGTGTCTGCTTGGATAACTTACTTTCCCATGTAAGTCTGCTTTTCTAAGTGCCATTAAGACAATTCTGCCAGGTAGCATGAAAAGAAAAATGGAATAAGCAAATTAAAATGCAGCAGCAATTTTGTGCAAATCTTTTTAAATCAGTCACAAAATAATCCATTTTGTGTGGGTGAGTTTCTGCACATACTACTAAGAAGCACAAGATCTGGGGTAACCACAACTATGTAACAAAGTAGAAATGGTGAAATAATATGAAACTATTAATTACAATTAGTAAATATAAAATAGATCTTATAGATCTTAAAACATCCTTGCTGTATGGAGATTAATTTTCAATAATTATTTTCAAGGGAAGGTAGAGGGCACTGATATATATTGAGTTACTGCTGTGTGTTAAGTGCATGACTAGCTGCTTTGCATATTTAAACTCATTAGAGACCCACCACAGTCCTGTGAGGTAAGTACAACCCTGTGAGGTGACTGGTGGCTCGTGCCTGTAATCCCCGCACTTTGGGAGGTGAGGTGGGCAGATCACTTCAGGTCAGGAGTTTGAGACCAGCCTGGCCAACATGACAAAACCTCATCTCTACTAAAAATACAAAAATTATCCAGGCCAGCTACTTGGGAGGCTGAGGCAGGAGGACTGCTTGAACCCAGGAGGCAGAGGTTGCAATGAGCTGAGATAATGCCACTGCATTCCAGCCTGGGCGGTAGAGTAAGATTCCATTAAAAAAAAAAAATGCCTAGTAAATAAGTCTCAGAAAGGTCACCATCTTGACTACGATCACACAGCTGGGAAGCAGCAGAGTTGGGATCCAAACCGATACCTGTCTGTATGTATATACTTTATCTTTTAAATGTTTTGACAGCATAGCTTATGTGTCATTACATAGCAATTCGTCACATCATTATTTTAATTATTTTCTTCTGTAACATTTCTAAAACAAATAGAAGGTAAAAGATTATACCTGTCAGGGTTCATGTTCATGAACGGCCAATGTCATCATAGCAGCAAATTAAACTGTGCTCCAATTGACACTTTTGTTCTTAACCTTACACTGATTCACTGATTCGTTTAATGGCTTCTGTCTTCAATAGAGTTTCTTAGCATATCAAAATGTCCCCATTCCCTCATAAGCATTCTGTAACCTCGAGAGCAAAAGAGTAATGTTTCTCATGGGCCTTGAGTTTTTGATATGTGAGTATGTGCATATGCGTGCCAACTCAAAATATTGCTGCAAAGTGATTCTCTACTCCTTTTTTTTAATACTCATAGGCTGTACCGCCTAAATGGCACACAGAATACAGAGACGCATAGTAATTAGTCTGGTTCCTTTCTTTTTCAGCCTTGTGGCTTAAATTACTTACCATTATCAGTCTCGGTTTCCTCACCTACAAAATGGAAATAATATTAGCACCTACTTGGTAGGTGTTGACAATAATAGGATGATGGAGGCAAAGTAATAAGCACAATGGTTGGTAGATAATAAACACCCAAAGTGAGCTACTACTCATATTTATTTAGCTTCAGCTACTAGAAAGCAGTGTGCACGTTTGTTTAAAACTTGGGCTTCAGAGTCAGACTACACTAGTTTGAGTTCTAGCTTTACCACCTAATATCTGTGAGACCTCAGTCATATTGTTTAATATCTCTAATAGTCAGTTTTTAACATCTCTAAGAGTCAATTTTTAATTCTCTAAGAGTCAATTTTAGAGATGTTTAACAACATCTCTAAGAGTCCATTTAAAAGTCCTGGGCCAGGTGCAGTGGCTCACGACTGTAATTCGAGCACTTTGGGAGGCCAAGGCAGGCAGATCACCTGAGGTCAGGAGTTCGAGACCAGTCAGGCCAACGTGGTAAAATCCTGTCTCTACTAAAAATACAAAAAATTAACTGGGTGTGGTGGTGGGTGCCTGTAATCCCACCTACTCGGGAGGCTGAGGCAGGAGAATGGCATGAACCCAGGAGGCAGAGGTTGCAGTGAGCCGAGATCGCGCCACTGCACTCCAGCCTGGGCGACAGAGAGAGATTCTGTCTCAAATAAAATAAAATAAATAAATAAATAAATAAAATAAAATAAAAATAAAAGCCCCAATACCAGTCAATTTATAGTGCCACTATACTGTAGTGGTATCTTCCTTTTTTGATGTTGAAGAACATTAAATGAAATAACACACATAAAGTATCCAGCATGTAGTGGCTATTTAGTGTGATATTTTCACCTTTCTAAACATACAACCAGTCACATTTCCAAGTTCATTAAATATTATTGCTGTGTTATCATTTAGTGAAGGCAATGACCATATATTGCATTTTCAATAATTATATTCAGGAAATTCCAGCACAGACTTAATCTACTAATGCTCTGACATATACTATTAATTTCCCATAAAGATCAAAGAACAAGTACATTGCTAACACTAAGACATTTAAGACCAAGAAGGATGATAACATCATTAGAGATATTTTGTAATGTTTAAAAATGGTAAACATGCCATCTGTCAGTCTAGAACTATCCAATGTAGATAGAGCAAGATAAAAAGATTCGTAAATCCTAGTCTTGCCTTTTTCATCATTTCCCCACAAAACTTTGAGTGATTCTTTTAAACTCTGTGTCTCAGTTTTCTTTCTCACTGAATTGGGAAAATAAAACATGTTTTGCCTATCTCACAGGGTTGTTGTGACGATCAAATCAAGTAAAGTATGGGGAGGCATTTGGTAAAGTATGAATATGAAAAAAAGCATGGCTCCTTTGTTAACTTACAAGTGCTTACAAGTGATTCTAATTATTTATTTTTGTGATATTCTTACACTTTTAAAATATTTAACCACAGCATAGCAACCCAGTTTTTTAAAATGCAGTATTCAAAGAAAGACACACTTAATAGGAAAGCTTATCTTTGATACATTTTAAGACAAAAAAAACTTCAGTCTGTTTGATAGATTTATGGATTTTGACTAGCTGGGTAGAGAGCTTGTATGAAAGGTCCTTATTCTTTGGATCAGAGTAGGGTTTTAATTTCTCTCAAACCAGCTGTCCAGGACCATAGGCTATTATTTTCACTTTAAACGTATCACCTGCTCCAATGCACCAGCAGGATGACTAAAACATTTCAAAGCTGGGGAACTATTTCTCTTGCTCTTGTATGAAACCAAAACATCCTTTGTGTGAAGGGATAGAAGTAAGAAATGTTTCTGCTTCAGCTTAAATGAGGACTTATATTGAGAAGATCTCAAGGGGTCTAGGAAAAGTTTATAAAACATATCCTCCTCACTAGACTGGCAGCTGGTGATAAATCCAGGAGGCAACTATTTTCTATAGTAACTGTCTTTATTTGAGGATAATAGGGTAGTATAGTCTGGTGGTAAAGACTTAGGCATTTCTGGATTCCAGTATTAGTTCTGACACTTACTAGGTATATGACCTTGGGCAAAACACTCCCAAACTCCCCAGTTTCCTCATCTGTAATATGGAAGATACCAGCCCCAAAGTGGTAACTTGATGATTATATAATTCCCATGAATAAATTAGATTCATGTCAGACACATAGCGAGGGTTCAGAAAATCTTAACTCATTTGAACTGTTCTGACTTATTATTAGCATCGTTATTATCACTATTATTACAGAATTAGGAGGATCTCAGCTTCAAATTTGGATTTGCACCCAATTCATTCTCACAGAAACAAAGATGTTATTAAGTATGCCTTTTCCTTCATCTCACCTTTGAGCACACACATCTCTTTAGAGTCCTTTTGGAGGTGTTCCATCTCTGACTCTCACAAATCACCCTTCTTATTTCACTAAATTTTACTTATTTGGGGCATGAAGTAATTTACCATGTCTAGGCACTGCCTGGAGTCAACTAGTAAAGGGTTGGATTAGACGACCTCTCGGCTTCCTTCCATCCCTGAGAATCTATGATTCTATGAGTCAGTGTTTGGGGAAAAAAATGAAGGGCTGTTTAGTGATGAGTGACAGTTCTGTCCTAAAAGAACAAAGAACTTACTCACTGTGCCAGAAGCCATGTTGAAGATCACAGGATAATGAATTATAACTCTACTACCCTCTGGCAGGACAGGAAAGGAATCTCATAGACAAATTGCACTGGGAGACAGATTATGGATTAAAGGCTCCAGTATTCATGACTTCCAACCAGTCAGCATGTAAGTCCATAACAAGTGCCAAAGGCCACTCCTGTATATTAAAAAAAAATAATGGAAATATCCCCAAAGAGAAGCAAGGGAATGAAATTCTGGCCAAGACAGTATTTCTGAATCCTTCTCCTTTTCTGGCAATAGCTATGATAAACAGCTCATGAGACAATAGAAGCCATCATCTATAAACTTGTGGCTTTTGAGAAAAAAACATAATGGTGGAATTTAAATTCTACCCTGTCTTTTCCATTTACCAGCAACTGGGGGTTGCCCAGCAGGAGAAATGAGATCATTTCCCTCTGAGTGGCTAGCTGAGCTTGCCCACATTCATTCTTCTTCCCACGTCGTGTTTTAGCAGGCATCAACACGTCAGCAGCTTCTGAAATGTGCCAGATCTGGGGAAGCAGGGCATTGTCACTACTGCATGAAAGAACTCCCCACCTCTGCAGTGGACTCACACCAGCCACATTTTCTCTTGTCTGCTCATCAAATGGTGGTAGGAGGTCAAAGAGGACCCTCTGGTTTACTGCCTGACACACTGCTTGGCTAACCTTTGGGGCCTATAGTCCACCAGCCAGCCTTCCTGATGTCATTTGATACACTCCATTTCTTCTCTGCATTCTTTTCAAACACCCCTTTCCTTGATTCTGTTTCTCAGGTGGCTATGAGGCTAGAAAGGCTGGTGATCGATGGAAGGGAGAGAATGGTGCTGTCCACCAAGCACCCTAAGACATGAAGTCATTATCATTGTGATACCAGAAATGCTACCTAAACTTTACAGCTTCTCAGACTTAATAAACAGTTGTCTCTTTTCAAAGATGAAAAGCATTTTGTTTCACATATTATATGTACACCAGGAATACATTCTCATTGTGAAAATTCACATGCCGAACTGTCTAGAGTATAATGGGAATCTCCTTTCATTCTCACCCCTGCATCCCAATCTAAGTCTCTTCCCCAGAAAGAACTGCTGTCAACTGTTCCATATATAACCTTTCAGATCTTTTTATACTTAGTTATATACATATTTGCATATAAACTGTATGCAACAAATAGATAACTCTTGGAATCCTCATTAGAAGTCTACTTGATGTAACTGCTTTCCTCTCCCACTTTATCTTACCCAGCTCCAGCAGTAAACCATCCAGCTGAGTTCAGGAGAAGGTGAATGAGTGGTTGTACTAGTAGGCATGTGTTTGGATTTGGATATCTATGTCAGGCTACAGTCGAAGACTAAAGACTATTGTTCCTGGATTATCCATTAAACATATTATCTGCTTCTTTCTTTCCAACATATATGCTAAGCTCTTTTGTGTCTTTTGCACTTGAGAGTGAATGGAGAATCTGGAAATAGGTTTGCAGCACTGAGCCAATTAACTGGGGCAGTGTTCAGTACAGGCCGGTTGGACACACATTGATTTATTTTTAGTTGTAAGGGCCATTTGGGCCCTTCTGAGATTCAAAAGGAGGAGTGGTAGAGTTGAGTCTAGAATCCAGGTTTCTTTTTTTGAGACAGAGGTTTGCTGTGTTTCCCAGGTGGTGTAATCATGGCCCACTGAAGCCTTGACCTGCTGGGCTTAAGTGATCCTCCCACCTCAGCCTCCCAAGTAGCTGGGACTACAGGTGTGCACCAGCATGGCCGGCTAATATTTGTATTTTTTCTAGAGACCGGGCCTCACCATGTTGCCCAGGTTGGTCTCAAACTCCTGGCCTCAAGCAATCCTCCTGCCTCAGCCTCCCAAAGTGCTCAGATTACAAGAGTGAGCCACCATGCCCAGCTTAGAATCCAGGTTTCTTGAATCCCAGTTTACGTTCTTGCCATGTAACCAACTTGACCCACTCAAATTAATTTTGTCTTCATCACAATATTAAGAGGAGCTTTCTATAATCTGAATGTGTCCCTGAAAATTCATGTGTTCAAGACTTCACCCTCAATGCAACAGTATTGCTAATTGGGTGGGGCCTTTTGGGAGGTGTTTACGTCTTGAGGGTTCTGCCCTCATGAATGGATCAATGCCATTAGAAAAGGACACGACAGAGGGAGTTTGGTCCCTTTTTTGGCTCGTCTGTTTTATCCGCCATGTGAAGACACAGTGTTCCTCCCCGCTGGAGGATGCAGCAACAAGCCACCCTCTTGGAAGTGAAGATAAGGCCCTCATCAGATATAGAACCTGTCAGTGCCTTGATCTTAGGTTCCCAGCCTCCAGTACTGTGAGAAGTAAATTTCTGTTCTTTATGAATTATCCAGTCTGTGGTATTTTATTTTCACCGTGTAAACAGACTAAGACAGAGGGCAAGTAGAGGGAGATAAGGGTATTTAAGATCTAAGTGGAAGGGAAAGACACCACCAAAGGGGGGAAAAAAAGAAAGAAAGAGTGGGAGGGCAGCCAGAGGCTCCTAATACCAGCTCCTTCAGAGTTCCACATGGGGCCAGCCTTACCCTCTGGACCACATTCAAATTCTCACCTTAACATCTGAAGCCCTGCATCAACAGTTTGTCTAACTTATTCAACCCTTCTGGCTGATGACTTTAAAATGTGTATCTCTTATCCCAGATAACTCTTGCCAGTCACCTGTCTCTAGTTACCAGATTTTTTGTTTTGGTTGTCAACTCAAATCCAAAATCATCATCTTACCACCCTCCAAATGCAACCCCAACCGCAAAAAAAAAAAAAAAAAAAAAAAAAAAAAAAAAAAAAAAAAAAAGACTTCTCTTAATAGCTATGTTTGAAAACTCTGGGCCCTAAATGAGATTTTTAAAATTTACTCCCCCCCCCTCCCGGCCCTGATATCTGGCCAGACCCCAAGTTCTGTCCATTTTCCCACATGGAAAGTTTGTTATCTGCACTTCTTCTTCATCCTCATTGCCATTGCTCTCATCCTGGTCCATATGACCTGGATTACTGCCACATCCTTCTCACTGGCTTCCCAGTCTCTATTCTCACTGTTCTCAAATCCAGCTCTGCTTATTCTCATCAGACACAGATTCATTAGACTCCCTTTTCTTTGTTGTTGTTCTCCAGCTAAAAAAATGTAAATGATTCTCTATTTCTTGCCATATTTAATCTATCAAGTCAAGTGGAAGAGGGTGTCAGCTTATTCTGTTTATTCTGTGTTATTCTCAATGGCAGAACTAAAGCCAATAGGCAAAAGTTACAGGAGAGCTCAAGTTTACTTCAGCTGATCAAAGGAAATTCCTCTGACAACAAGAGCTGTTGCACAAGGAAGAAGCCTGCTCAAATACTGAGCTTCCTGCCCTTGGGGAGATGTATTATCAGGAGCTGGGAACTACCTGTCAAGATTGTTGTAAAAAGGATTCATATTTTTTGGAGGCAGGAAAACACTGATGACATTAAAGATGATGATAGCCAACCATTTTTGAACATTGGCTCCATGCCAGGCACTCTCCTTGCTGTTTTTAGTGTTACCTCATTTATTCTCATATCAACTCTGTAGTAGACAACATTTTTATCCCCACTTTACAGTTGAGTCTACTGTAGTGATTAAGTGCATAGACTCTGGCGTAAGACCACAGTTCAAGTTAGCTCTGCCACTTACTGGATGAATGATTTTAAACAAGATTCATAACCTATTTTGACCTTAGTCTCCTCATATTTACAATAGAGGGAATAATAGTACTTGCTTCACTGGGATGTTGTGAGGATTATGTTGTAAGATAACCTACGTAAAGCACTACTTGGCTCACAGTAAATATTCAATTATCACTATTAATCTTGTTTTCATTGGATTATATGTTACTTGGGAGAAGTGGCCCCATTTCTTCTATTTTCCTCATCTCAGCTAGCTCAAACTGGCCATGCAGTAAATCTTCCTTCAATATGTACTTATGGTCAGTGATGTAGTGAATACTCCCCAAAGCTTCTCCATGAGACTTAATGCCTTGTTTCACCACCTATGATGTATTCCTATTGACCATCTTTCTCAGTCAACCCAAGGTCAGGCCTTCCCTGCCTGCTTTGTGGGTGTGCATGAACTCCACTTACCATTTCATCAGTAAGTAGCCGATCATGATGATTTTTAAGGTTCAGAGTCCACGTACTTTCGAATCACTAACCCCAGTTACTAAGTAAATGAAAATACCTTTGCCAACGACCTTCCCAAACTGTGAACCAGACTTCAATTATACTAATATCCTGCCATACTGCATACCTTCCTTTCATATTGAACCTCATAAGTTCCGTTCACAGCTTATAGATCTCAAAACATTTCCTTAGTATAGCTCATCGTTTGCTTTGTTTGAGGAAGTTGCATGAAATAACCTGACAAAGAGATAACTGTCTATTGGGAAGCTCTTTTCTTAGAGCCCTTTGATATCATCCTCATTTTGGTTTATAAGCTTTACATGAAAGGAGTGGGGAGGGGAGACTTTCCTTTTCAGCACGAATAAATTAGTAGCTGTCCTAGAGATTATGCTTCTGAAGCCAGGTGCCGCCACTTAGCTTAATGTTTCATGATGTGTCACCCAGCAAATTATGAGTTGTTTGAATTGATTTTCTCCAAACAGCTGAGCTACAGCAGCTTTTGTTCTATTGATGTTTGCTTCAATTTCTGAATGTGTATTGCTTCCAGACAGAAAAAAAACATTGCATGTCTTATAAAGAAATGTCATTAACTCACAGAGCCTAGTCTATGATTAGAAGGTTTGAGGGGGGTATGCTTTTTTCATACAATGGAGTTACTCTTGATGGTTTAAACTCTTTTGCCAGTTCCTAACTCCTTTCTACGTCCTTTGAATATAATATGCCATATCATTATCCTCACATCTGTAAAACCAGGTTGTATTGACTTTCAAAATTAGGGATTTATTTTTTCATTCAATCATACACATATTGACTGAGCATTTATTCTGTGCCTCAGTTAAGCCTTTTGAGACATAGAAGCAGCATGGATATTGGATCTGGCTCTCAATGAGTTTCTAATCTTTCTGGGGATTCAGGACAAATATTTATGAAACAATCCAAGAGCACCATAGGCCATCACCATAGTACATTCTAATATATGTACTATACTCAATCAAAAGCCTCCAAAATAATGATGGCCTTTAGGGGTTGCTCACTCTGCTGGTGAATGGAGTAACTGAAGTGAAGTGGGCTCTTTTCCTTCCCTAAGAGCACTGGAACTGCTCTGGGCAAGCTAAGCCATCTGTCTCTCTCCCAGTGCTTGTTCACTTGCATGTGGCTAAGAGAAGTCACAGGCATTCTCATCTAGACACTGCACATTAACTTTCGACCCCTCCTCCACCCTGTGTCCAGAACTGGTTCCTTCCGGTGGGTTCTTGCTCTTGCTAACTTCAAGAATGAAGCCCCGGACCCTTGCAGTGAGTGCTACAGTTCTTAAAGATGGTGTGTCCTGAGTTGTTCCTTCAGATGTTCAGATGTGTCCGGAGTTTCTTCCTTCCAGTGGGTTCGTGGTCTTGCTTGACTTCAGGAGTGAAGCCCCAGACCTTCGCAGTGTTACAGCTCTTGAAGGTGGCACGTCCAGAGTTGTTTGTTCCTCCTGGTGGGTTCGTGGTCTGGCTGACTTCAGGAGTGAAGTCACAGACCTTCGCAGTGAGTGTTACATCCCATAAAGGTAGTGCAGACCCAAAGAGTGAGCAGCAGCAAGATTTATTGTGGAGAGCGAAAGAACAAAACTTACACAGCATGGAAGGGGACCCTAGAGGGTTGCCACTGCTGGCTCCGGTGTCCAGCTTTTAGTCCCTTATTTGGCCACATCCTGCTGATTGGTCCATTTTACAGAGTGCTGATTGGTGCGTTTTTACAGAGTGCTGATTGGTGCATTTACAAACCTTTAGCTAGACACAAAGCGCTGATTGGTGTGTTTACAATCCTTTAGCTAGACAGAAAAGTTCTCCAAGTCCCCACCTGACCCAGGAAGTCCAGCTGGCTTCACCTCTCAACCCCACATACAAACACACACATACGCACACCTATGTAGGCATTGGGGCTTATGAGTGTGTATTTTTCTTCTATTATTTCTTGACTTGTTTGGCCAATTTTCAGTTGGAGTGTTAAGATTTGGGATTGGGTTTTGGGATAGAAAGAGAAGTAAGATGGCCTTTTGCCATCCTTTGTATTCTATCTTTTTTTTTTCTTTTCAGGAAAAGGTAAGCTTTATGTCACAGCAATCTCAGAAGGGAGCAGTCATTAGCACCATATCTACAAACTGGTAGAAAATAATAAACACCTCTACATACATATTTGATAATATATCAGCAGAAGTCACATCAATTCCTGTTATTCCTGCCACTCCTTGCTCAACATCCTTTCCTATTTGAAGCTGAAAAGATAGACTTGAAGTTGCTTATGCTTTTTACTCAAACATGCACCAATTTCAGGAAAGGGGGTATCTGGTGGCAACTATTTTAGGGAATCAGCTAAATTAGTAAATGTCTTCATTAGTATGACAGTTAATTTAGTAGCTTTCTTGATTTTTTACTCACATTTATTTTTATTTTTTATTTTTTTGTTTTTTGAGAGATGGTCTCACTCTGTCGCCCAGGCTGGAGTGAAGTGGCATGGTCTCCACTCACTGCGACCTCTGCCTCCAAGGTTCAAGTGATTCTCCTGCCTCAGCCTCCTGAGTAGCTGGGACTACACGTGCCCGCCACCATGCCCAGCTAATCTTTTGCATTTTTAGTAGAGATGGGGCTTCACCATGTTGGCCAGGCTGGTCTTGAATTCCTGACCTTATGATCCACCTGCCTCAACCTCCCAAAGTCCTGGGATTACAGGTGTGAGCCACCATACCCAGCGTTTTCTCACATTTTTAAACAGGCTGCAGAAGTTTCTCATGTTGAAAGTAATGTAGTTGATATATATTAAAAAATAAAGCACTACCTCCATTACTTAGGAGGCAGATACTTTCAATCACCATTCACAATAGCCAGTGGAAGGATTGATCCATTGTTTTTGGAAACACTGGCAGGGTGGCCATCTGTACTATAGGCCAAGAAAGTGGGAAGTCTGTGCAGCACATGCTGGTACTAGGTGCATTGGGCAGCCAAGTACTTGTTTTATTACTTGTTGGTCTATCTTACTTCACAATGTAGAGCTGCTAGAGTCTTCGGGTTGTCCTCCCCCTTACCCTGAAACCGCTCTGGCAGGAATGCCATGTCATCTCCAGGGCAGTCTGGTGATTTAAGTATTACTGGGTCCTCTGGCGAAATACCATTCAATGCCATATTAATAAATGCCAAATCCTCAACAGACAATGAATCTTAAGGGATGTAGGAAAGAAATATCAGTGAGGATTGGAATGAGTCAGCAAAGCCCGCTTGGAAGAGAAGATGAGGCTTTAAAGCATCAATAGGATTTGGCTGGACAGAAGAGGTGGGCAGAGCAGTCTGCAAATCTACAGGAATGGGTCAATGTGTTTGGTAATGTCAAAATCCATACTTATTGCTAGGATACTAGAGACTTGGGACTGCTATCTTTGTTGGTATTGAAGGCAAGCCAAGGAAACTGAAGACATGTATTTTCCACAATTGAATTTTAACTTATTACTAATGAAGTCTATGCAGACAGAAGTGGCAGCATTTGTGATAAAGAGAATAATGCTCAGGGTCTCGGCTTAAGGTTATGCAGGCTGCATCCTGCACAGAGGCTCTGAGTGCCTGGGTGGGAGGTGGGGAAGTACTACTGGCACAGGCATTTCCAGAAGCTGTGTCTCTCTGTCATTGATCCGATTAGAGGGGACTATTTTTTTCCCCAGTTCATCTGCCTACAGGAAATGCCATTTTATAATTTGCCAGAAGGCACTATATGTGCCAGTAGTGGCCTTGGCACTGATATATACTTGTAGAGTATGGCTTTGGAAGAGATTCATCTTGCTTGCTATCTTTAGGCAGGAAAAATCATCAGCAATTTTCTTCCCTATTAAAACTTTTTGTAGACGATCATGTGGCTTTGTCGGACAATACATTTTAGCCTCTTATTTTTATCCTCTTTTCATTCTGTTGGGGATAATAATGAAAACAATAATAACTAAACTTATGTCTTACTGGTTGTATTAGTCCATTCTCTTGCTGCTAATAAAGACATACCCAAGACTGGCTAATTTATAAAGGAAAGAAGTTTAATTGACTCACAGTTCAGCATGGCTGGGGAGGCCTCAGGAAACTTACAATTATGGTGGAAGGAGAAGCAAACACATCCTTCTTACATAGCGGCAGCAAGAAGTGCTGAGCAAAAGGGGGAAAAGCCCCTTATAAAACCATGAGATCTCGTGAGAACTCAGTCGCTATCACAAGAATAGCAGCATGGAGGTAACCACCCCCATGATTCAATTACCTCCCACCAGGTCCCTCCCATGACATGTGGAGATTATGGGAACCACAATTGAAGATGAGATTTGGGTTGGGACACAGCCAAACCATATAACTGGTGGAGAAATGAAAGCCAAAATAAAAACTAAAGAATATGCAACTAAAGTCAATTATGGTCTCAGTAACTGGTTTCATATTTCATAGTTGGACATCTTATAGAAAGAAGGAAAATTCAAGTGTTACTACTTACAGGAACTTATCAGGTCATATGATATCAAATCTAAGTAATGGAATATTTATTATTATAGTAAGATTCAGAAGATTCAATTTTTAACCTTCCTATTTACTAGTGTTGATCTTAGGCAACTCATATCTGTGCCTTAGCTGATTTGCCTGCAAAATGACTCTGTTATTTCTAATGCTCCTTCCAGCTCTATAATTCTCTGATTCTATTTTATTATTATACTAAATTCACTCAAGACCATAAAATGGAATAGAAATAACAATCACCTGGCCTAACTATCCTTCAATATATAAAATAACTGCATCCCTAGATTTTTTGTTTGTTTGTTTATTAGAGCATCCTTGAATAAAAGGAATTCTGCGTTACCACTCCCTTACATCCTATAACTAAAGAGGTATTCCTGAGACATGACGTTTTTTAAAAGTTACATTCCAGACTTGGAAATCACAGACATTCTGAAGATCATACCGTTTTCCATTTCTGAAGCTTTGATAACACTCAAGGGTACAGATGATGAAACATTTTCTTTCATCTTACCTAAAAAACCCTCAAGTATTGTTCTCTCGCTTTGTTCAGGTAGAACTTTCCTCTGGTCAATAGTGTTATTGCCATAAGTGTCTGCAGTGCAAAAGGCATTCAACAATTCTCATAAAATCAGGAAAGGAAGAAATAGGAAAAAGGAAGGGAAGTGGGGAGAGTAACTAAATCTTCATCCTGAGTCTTTCTTTTCTTTTATCCCCATAACTGTACCTCAGATCTCACTTGAGGACATAAAGAGCCATGTATTCCCACTGCTATTCTGAAGTTTGTTTTTAGCTGTACTTTTGATAGTACCATTAGACAGTGGGGCTTGAGACATTTCCAATAAGCAATTCTTTAATTAATCCATTTTACATTTATTCCTTACTTTATAAATTATGCTATGGAAAAATGTGGTATTGTCATTTTCTTATGATAAGGCCTAATTGTACCATCTGGGATAGAGTGATAGTAAATGACCTGCTCAAGGTCAAGGAGTGTATGATTTGTCCAAAGAGAAGCCAGAAATAGAACTGAGGTCTGATGACTTTCACTTTAGTTTAGCATTCAATAAACCACATTCTCTTTCCTCTGTACATTTTAACTCCAGTGGTTTCCCCTGGGCACAGATATTAGACAGCTTCCAAACCTAAGCAACCATCAAATGGTCAGAGGTAGTAAAATGGGTTCCATGGAGAACAAAATGTATTATGTCATTGTCAGTAACCAAACAGGACTATCAAGTCCACATTAGCAGTCGAGGTAGTCTACCTTTACCCCTCCTTGGACGCTTTTCTAAGGAAGAATATGACTTTTTGTTTGTTTCAGTCAAAAACATATTTTGAATGAAAAGGTCAGATTATTTTTATATTTTTGCCTGCAATTGAGGTAATGAAGGATGGAGTTCATTTGTGAATGTTTTGAGTGGCAACGTCTCCTTGAAATTATTTTTGCTGGGAACTCAAATGAACATTCTTTCAAAAGAGTCACTGTTGTAATTGGCAAAACTCTGAGACAGTATCTTGGGAGAGAAACAGCATGCAGTTGGAAAGGAATATAAAATTCATAGGCTTGCAACCTGAATTGTCCATTTCATATACCATATTTTCATGTTAAAACCATCTCCAGATAGAAAGACCAAATCTTAGTATCTTTAATTGTGAAAAATCTCTATTAACACTAGAAACCAGGAGGACATAACAATTTTATTATATCCTTTGTGTGCCTGTATCTTATTACCTGTTGATTCAAAATGTGTCTTATTATTTTTATCGTAAGATGTAGTTGACTATTTTTAGCTTCCTTAAAAGTCTTTTGGAGGAAATAATGGATTTGTCTTCCACAGGATCATGACCTCTTGGCTATGGCTCAGGCCTCAAGTCTATTTAAGGATGCTTGCATTACTAAACCCTAAAATTGCTGTATGACTCCTGATCAACTGTGTAGGTTTTAAATAATTGATTTAAATAACTATACTTATACTTCATTTTCTAATAACAAATGCACCCCTCTGGGGCTAATCCCTACTAATAATAGAGAGAAGTCTTTCAGTTTCAGGGTTGGAGGGGTGGTGAGGTGAGGTTCACTTCTTAGAAGCACTGGCTATGTACAGAAAGATGAACTCTGAGAAGAACTCAATTCTAGAGTGTTCAGTCTTTGCAAATGTTTTATGAGTTTTCCTCTCATTTACAAAATGCCATCAATTCATCAAGGAAAAAGAAAGAAAAGCTTTCCTCTAACCTCTGGAAATATGCCTTACTGGGATCCCAGGGGTGATTGCCTGGATCAAGCTAAGACAACCTAGAAGCTGTAAGTTTTTCTAATCCTATGGAGCCCTAGGAAAAGAATATGGCTACCTCCATTCAACGTCAAGTAATGGGGATACACAAACAGAGTGTAGTTTCATTGGAAAGTTAAATAGAGAGTGCTTTGGTTTTTTCCAAATTCATTTTTCTAGCCCAGAGAACATGAATCAAAGTGGGATGTGATGTTTCTATAACAACTCTAGTGTGTTAAAGACCACGAGACTGTTGTTTACTCCTGCTTCAGAGAAAATAGCATGCCTATAGCTCATTTCAACACAGAAGACAACTTATTCTCAATAAGATGTTTGGTTTTCTTCCTTGAAAACTGAATTCAGTGGATAAGCTTCTTTCTTTCCAGTTTTATTTTTGATGATTTGTATCTTCTGTGTCTAGTATATTTCACCCCAAAGCACCAAAATATTTTTGGTCTGCCAGTCATCATAATAATAACTATGTAAAAAGTAAAAGGTACAAGGCTGGTTAAATACTTTATCCAGTTTCAACAACTTCAGAAAGGTTGATGTAAGACAGAGGTATTATGCTACTTGTAAATATTTCTCAATCCTTTCCTCATTCTGGGCTGCTAGAGGATCAAGAGCAAATTCTTTGAGTTTAGCAAATAATAAATTGTGCTTGTGTTCACTCTTAAGATCCATGGACCAAATTTTAATAGCCTTATGATATTTACAGACTCCCTGACAAATGAGTTTAATGACTACGTTGAGAAGAGACATGCTAACCAGACGAACACTAGATTGTTAATTATCACTAGCTATTAGCTGGTGGTTGCTAATATTAGTTTATTGCCAGATACAAAATGGAAGTACATGAGATAACACTTATTTCTCTCTTAATTTTTTTCTTACAGGTCAAATTTATAAGTAGATTTTTAAATATATTTTTCTAATCTCTCCTCTCTGCCATCTCTAAATGCCCACCTTGGGTTTACACTTCTTCTTTAGGTATTCCAACTCACTCTAATTATCAAAATCAACAAATGACCATTAAACATCTCTATGGGCCAGGCAATGCTTGTCACTTTACATGCGCTTGCCCATTTAATCTTCAGAACAACCCTGCATAGCAAGTTGTACAGTTATCCTCATTTTACAGTTGAGAAAATTGAATTACAGTGAATTTATGCAATAAGCCCAAGGTCACATAAGAAAGTTTTAAATCCAGATCTGACTGATTCTAAAGACATCTTTCCTCCATTGCAATGTTTCTCTTCTCTTACCTCTTATGATATCATAATTTGCACTGTGCAATTTCATACCAAACTGTTTTAAAATTGTCCTCTCTATATTTAGTCTGATCTTCCTACCTACATGCTAATCAGAACGAGGAGAGGCACCATATGTTACGCTTCATTTCCAACTCCTGCAGTCTCTTGAAGAGGGCTAGAAGTACAGAGACTCAGTAATGTGTGATTGGTTTTTGTCTTCAAAATTCTTTTACAAAACAGGTACTTTAGAAACAAGTAATTTAAAAGTTCCTGTTGTTGTCTTTTGCTGACTTGTTAAGGGGTATTACATCTTTCTGCAAAATGCCCTTTTTCCATCTCCTTGTGATTATGGTCTGAATCATTCAATTTGATCTCCCTAACTTTCCCATTGATGCGGGAAGTGATGCTAGTAAAGAAAGCACTTTAATAAATTATTACAGCATTTCCATTTTGGGAAGGAAAGAGTGTTTTCATGAAAAATTAATGACAAACCATAGAATGTTTAAGCTGAAGGGATCTGAGAGATCATTACATACTTTTCTGTACCTCTTTCATGGTTCTCATGTCTGTCTGCTTTGTATTTCAGTCCTTTGGGTATGTATCGTCTACCTTGTAGTCTTATAAGCTCCTCAAGGACAGAAGCTCATGTCTGGGTTCTACTCAAGTCACCTTTCTATTACATAAAGTGTCCTGTACCATGCCTATCATGTATTCGGCAACCACTAAAAATTTGTGAAATGAATGAATCAAATGCACCACCATTATCCTATGTTTGACAGATGTAGAAATAGATTCACAATAAGTATTTACATGACTCTAAGATCATACTGCTAATTCCTGGTAAAACCAAGTCTAGAATCCCATTATTCTGATTGTTAAGTCAATGATTTTTCCAGAACATCTTGTTTCCCAGCCCATTAAAAATAAATATGGAATTTCTCTTAGTGGGCGTAATCCATCATTTGCCTTCAGCTAAAACTCCTGTTGACTGCCTATGGACCCATTGGGAATATACCCATTGTGGGAACCAGTACAAAGAACAAACACAAAGCACAAAGAGAATGAAGAGTTATTTTTTCTCTATTAGTACACTTGGCTAGAATGGGTTGTATATTTAGTAGCGATAAGACAGATTTAAGCTTAAGCACTTAGAGGCAAGTCAAATCATAACAGTGTAGGTGTTTGGGATACATATTAAAGAATTAGGTCAGTCTCTGCCAAAGCTTGACTTAACTCTATGTGAATGTGTGTATATGTGTAAAAATATAGATAATATGAAATATTTTTTCTGAAGATTAATGGTTACAAAGATTAAATCAAATAATAACATAAGCCTTTAGCAAATACAGGAATATCTTCTGTGAATTTGATTATGGAGTATTAAATGAAAATATTTTGATATTATATTATAGGAAGCAATAAGAAACATTTACCAAGTGTCTAATTGGTTCTAGTATATGGAAATTGATAGACAAGAAGCTAGAGTTCCTGCCCCTACAAATTTACAATCCAGTGTCAGAAATAAGATATGTTCATAAACAAATGACTACAAAGGAGGACAAAGGAGATGACTGTGAAGTCAGCATAAGAATTTGGCCTTTATCCTTGGTTAATGGGGAACATTAAATACATTAAATATTAAATAAACATTAAATTAATTTTGAACAGAGTTGTGATGGAGGAATGCAAAGTGGTGCTTTAGGAATATTAATCTGACATAGGTGTGCATTGACCGAAGGATGATAAAAAATCAATATAGGAATACCACTTTAGAGATGGCTGCAACAATCCCTATGAGAGGTGGTAAGGATGCAGTCTAAGGTGAGAATGAAGGTGATGTGAGTAAAGGGGTAGGTCCGGAAGAGATTATGAAGTTAGAATCTACATGACTTGATGCCTAAATGGATCAAGAGAGGGGATGTTAAAGTTGATTCCAAAGAGAGAAATTAGTTCTTTATGATTGAGTTTATTAAATTTGTTACCCCTGTTGATTTGAATCTGCTATAAAGCAGAGACTTTCACTTGCTATCTTTAAATTCCAATATCCCAGCATAAATTAGGCAATATTGCTCATATATTTTGGCCTTCACAATAGGAAATCTTTATTACAAGGAAGGAAAATGGAGAACTTCATGATGGCAAAATATCCTAAATGGAACTTTCACTCCCAGTAGTATGTAGCAGAGTGCTGAACATGTAGCTGTTTAACAAGCACCGAAATGGAATTTAATTGTGTGGTAAAAAGATCGAAGTTCTGTTAGTTTTATTTCTAGCTCTACAAAGAAATACCATATGACCTTGGAACTGTCACTTAACCTTTCCATATCTTCATATTATCTTGGCATTAAGGACCTGTAATAATCTTTCTAACTCTCCTAGTCCACAGCTTGATCACTCTCAATTTGACTTTGACCTTCACCAAATCCTTTTCTGTACCCATGCTTCACTTCCACCCACTACCCAACACAGGACCTGAAACTGCAGTCAGCTACCCAAACTGAACTTCCCCTGTATTTTCCCATGCTCCAAAATACTCCTCTTCTCTTACTTTGGCACCATCTTTCATCCTCCAACCTCTTTAGTCAAAACTTTTTTTTTTTTTTTTTTTTTTTTTTTTTTTTTGAGACAGAGTTTCACTCTTGTTGTCCGTGCTGGAATGTAATGGTGCAGTCTCAGTTCACTGCAACCTTCGTCTCCTGGGTTCAAGCAATTCTCCTGCCTCAGACTCCCAAGTAGCTGGGATTACAGGCACCCACCATCACACCCAGCTACTTTTTGTAATTTCAGTAGAGATGGGGTTTCACCATGTTGGTCAGGCTGGTCTCGAACTCCTGACCTCAGGTGATTCATCTGCCTTGATCTCCCAAAGTGCTGGGATTACAGGTGTGAATCACCGCGCCTGGTCAAAACTCTTTTTTTATGTGTGCCAATATCAGCTAGGTGTTAAAAGTAGAACAACCTGATCCAACAATTGCATACTATGATATGAAAGACAAATCACATGAAAGAACCTCAAGAATTCTCAGACTTTACAAAACGGATCTCATTATCGTGAGATTTCAGGCAAAATGAAAGAATAAAGTCATGAAGTTCAGGAGAAAGAGATTTAGTTAAGACAGGCTTTTTACTCATATTATATAATCCTGGTCCTGTCATAGAGATGGGCTCAGATTCAGGAATGCAGATTTTCATCCACAGCATGGAAAACAGACTAAAAAGTGGACCATATTTTGAATGTTCACTTTAGATCACCCCTGCTCAATTTTCATTTGTCCCACTGCCTGTCTTCTACCAACAGTTAAACAAATATTTATTTAGCACCTAATCTATATTATACAGCAAGTTAGTAGTGGTGTTTTAAATATAAGTAGAATATGGTATCTGCCTTCAAAGACCTTACAGTGTATTGTGAAGGACAGAAATCTAAACAGATAATTACTTAGAAATGTATCACTGGACATTTCACCCACATTCTTTCCTGAATGTGGGGAATTTAGGGAAGGCTTTCCTGAGATCAAACCTCAACAACAACAAAAAAATTTTTTTGAGACAGAGTCTCACTCTGTCTCCAAGGCTGGAGTGCAGTGGCATGATCTGGGCTCACAGCAACCTCTGTCTCTGGGGTTCAAGCAATTCTCCTGCCTCACCCTCCTGAGTAGCTGGGACTACAGGTGTATGTCACCACGCCCTGCTAATTTTTATATTTTTAGTAGAGACAGAGTTTCACCACGTTGGCCAGGCTGGTCTCGAACTCCTGATCTCAGGTGATCTGCCTGCCTCGGCCTCCCAAAGTGCTGGAATTAGAGGTGTGAGCCACCGCACCCAGCCAACAACTTTTTAAAGGTCTATAGACAAGGGCTGATGCATATCATCATAACTGGCCGAATATATGCAATCATTATATCTGAAATGTAAGTCCTGGATATTAAGCATAGATTATCCACTTTTTCAAACCATACTGGTACATGCAACTTGCTGAGGATTTTGCTAACAGTGGTGTATATCACCAAAGTCAGTTACCTCAATTGTTCTTACAAAGAAGTCTGAAAGGATATGCCTTTATCCTCTGGTTCTTTGGATATTCTGAATAACCTGGCTCTAGATAAATAGTTCTATCCCATTCTGTTTGTCTCCAAAAGGCAAAAGCATTTATTTTCACTAATTCTAGCCTTCTATTCTGACCTTCTATAAACTCTGACTTTAGTTCATTCAAACTCTACATTCGTCTAAGAATTAAAGAGTTTTATAGTCTTGTAAAAAAAAAAAAAAAAAAAAAAAAAGTCCGGAAAGACTTTTTATTTGGTGGCTGTCTCCTAGTTAGGTGCAAAATCGTCAGAATGAAAACATGTTTCATGATGTTCTTCTGTTTAAGTGATTAAAGTGGACTATGTCTATATAAAAGCTAGTCAAAGTTCAACTGAACTGGTATTATAAGAAAAGTCTTGGATGTTTTGGAGGCTGCAAAGTACATGGAAAAATCTCTCCAAGTTCAACGTACTCTGCAAGAGACTATCCAATTCCAATGGTAAAACGTGGGGGCTGCATATGCATAAAAAGCACAGTAGCCAAAGCTTCTGCAGCCGCCATCACCTTCCAACCTAGCAGGCCTTGGGTCCTGGCCAGACACTCGTCAGGGGATAAATGGTCTGATCTGTGAACAGTTTGCACTATGTTAACTGAACCTACTGGAAGAGAAAACCAGGAATGGACTTAGCCTTCTTACATCATTTTCATGAAGATTGCCAGTTACTGAAAGACTTCTACGTGCAAGTGTGTTCTTTAGATGCACATATGCACATAATCAAAGACACAAGCTTTTGGACTCCAATATTGATACCACTGCTTCCAGCCTCTTGAATTTTTTAAGTGCTAACTGGCTGTAATTGGCACCAGACACTTATAAGTATTTTATATTTGTCAGTGTTTCCTTTGTGCTTCAACCTAGGCTACTTGCTGGTGCTCTGACGCCTTGCTGGCTGGCTGGCAGTCACATGAGCCACGAATATACAGATGAATATACCATGAATTGGCCTGGGGCACTGAAGCAGATGTGCCTGTGAGCATGAGTGACAGTAAGACAGCAGGGAGCAAGGCCACTGATAGGCAGGCTGACTCAGGCTGGAATGAAACTCTGCTTTCCTTGTGAGACATGATGTGCTCCAGAAGCTTCAAGGAGATTCTAGACTCAAGTCTGGACCCCTCCCTGCTTCTCACCACTACCTCTCAAAACTTTTCTTCTCTTGCTTTCCACCCCCAATAACCACTTCTGCCCAATATACGTTTACATCATGGCCCTCTGTCTCTGTTACTGTCTCTCTTTCTTTCTCTCACTCTGTCTTCCCTCCCTCCTTCCTCCTCTCTCTTTCTCATACATTCCCTGCCTGTATACACTAGGGTCTCCAGACAGTTAATCTGAATCCCTTAAATCTATCAACTTTGAAACCCTGTCAAAATCCCAAAATATTATCTATCAGCAAATTCTAGAAAGACCGTTCCTGGGCATAACTTCTATACCCAGTTACCATGCCATACTGTGCAGTTGACTGAGGCCTGTGTCCCCATAGGGCTTTCTGATACACTTGGAGGAGCCTCAGTGCCTTGGTGTCCCTGTTATCATCATCTTTTGTCATTTATGGAACAGTCTTGAGATGGAAAGGTTAAAAGAGGAACAACAGCTTTGCACCCCTGTGTTTTGAATGTATACTTTGCTCTCTACCAACACTGACCAGATTTTTAGTAAATTCTACTGAATAGTTTTTAAGAGGACAGGAAGAGTATTGTCTTTGGGGGTCAAATGTCTCTGTGCTGTGATGTTGCCACAGAAAACATTTGAAGTCCCATAGCTCATCAGGATGTATCTATTAGTCTGGGAAATGGACTTAGTGGACTGCCACAATAGTGCCATCTCTGGTTCCTCAGAGCACCTGTTTCGTAGGTTACTGAGGCACAGACATGAAAACCATTGAAATGACCAATTCTAGGCCCAAGCCATCCTTTATTGATTGCAGCAGAGCAATGATTCAGGAAGATTGTAGTTAACAATAACACTAACACTACTCACTAGATGCCAGCCACTGTTCTAGGTACTGTACCTAGAACATGTAATGCTGTACATGCATTATTTTATTTAATGTTTACAACATGCCTATGAAATATATAGTAATATTATCCTCATTGTACAGTTAAAGAAACTAAGGCAGGCCGGGCGCGGTGGGTCAAGCCTGTAATCCCAGCACTTTGGGAGGCCGAGACGGGCGGATCACGAGGTCAGGAGATCGAGAGCATCCTGGCTAACAAGGTGAAACCCCGTCTCTACTAAAAAAAAAAACAAAACAAAAAACTAGCCAGGCGAGGTGGCGGGCGCCTGTAGTCCCAGCTACTCGGGAGGCTGAGGCAGGAGAATGGCGTGAGCCCGGGAGGCGGAGCTTGCAGTGAGCCGAGATCGCGCCACTGCACTCCAGCCTGGGTGACAGAGCGAGACTCCGTCTCAAAAAAAAAAAAAAAAAAAGAAAAAGAAAAAGAAACTAAGGCATGGAAAAGTTAAATGACTTGCCCAAGGTTACACAGCTAATAATTGGCAGTGAGAGGATTCAAACCCAGGCAGTTGGGCTCCACAGTAAAAAGACCTGACCAGCTGTGTTTTAAAAAAAGACCTGAAGTTCAAGTATATATATTCTATTAACCTAGAGCCACCCCCATGGCATCTTTGCAAATCCCCTTTCTTTGGCTATTGGCCAGCTGTCTTAGGGGCCAGTTTTCACCATATCATTATCTTTAAGGTTTCCTTTTATGTTCATTTGAATCAAATTTCATGTGGAAAAGGGATTATGGAGACAGCGTTGAGGTAGCAAGTGTCCTTTCCCAAAGAACATCCACTCTCCTGCACCCCCTCATCTCACGGTCCTCTTAAGGATAACCCTGTTATTTTTCTTCTATTCCTATGTGAACCTTAAAATAAACAGATTATCTATAGAGATTTAAAAGAGATTCCTGAACAGTTCAAGGCTATAGATTCACTTCCAATTGAGGTATGGCCCAGAGACCACGTTTATCAGAAGCATTTGGGAACCTTGTTAAAAATGCAGACTCCAGATACGTATTCTAGACCCGTGGTATCTCTGAGGGTAGAGTCCATAAGTATGCATTTGTGAAGTGCTTCCCAGGTGATTATGATGCAACTGACTATTTGAGAACCAGCACTCCATAGTTTGGTGTGTAAAAGACGTAACAACCCTGGAAACTGATGACCTAATAGATCTGGCTCTACAACTAATTTCCTGTGTGACTTTGGGCAAATCAATTAATTTCCCTGGACCTCAGTTTTCTCATCTGTAAAAAGGGACAAGTCTCTTCTTTTCATCCTCCCAAAGTTGTATAGATCAAATATAAATGTGTGAGAAATTTCTTTAGAGATTATAAAAACACACATTATTATTATTAGTAGTAGTAGTAGTAGTAGTAGTAGTAGTAGTATGGGTGGGGTCAGGGAGAACAAACTGAAGAAGGAATGCTGTTGGCAAAGACTGATGGGAGGGGAATCCAGTTTTTTTCTCTTTCCCACCAGAGTCCAGACAATGGATTATAGTATTGTGGAACTTCAAGGTTCTTTCCAAGACGCAGTCTCCCTCCCCCTACCTCCATGCTTTTGCAGTTTACTATTAACAGTGAAGAAGGAGGCTTCTCTCTTCCACAATATTTATTTAGGTGAAAAACCTATCTGAGCAGGTTGAGGTCAGCTCCAAGTTGAGACCAGTGGCCAACATGGCACTGTCAATCAGGAAGACATTGGATGTTTCCTCTTCCTTATCAGGGGAAAATGTAATTAAACAATAGTCATCTACATATCAGCAGAGATGGAAAACAATAGATATTTTTGTGCTCATTTATAGTTAGGCATGGGGATGGTACATGCCACAGGCAGTCATCATAAAAGGCACAGAAAATATTGTTTATTCTTCATGTTTAATAGACTGCTATAACAAAATACATTACCCTGGGTAATTTATAAACAATAGAACATTATTGCTTACAGTTCTGAAGGCTGGGAAGTCCCAGATCAAGGCATCAGCAGATTCAGTGTGTGATGGGGCCTCACTATCTGCTTCATGGATGGCACTTTCTTGCTGCATCTTCACATGGCTGAAGGGCCAAACAAGCTCCCTCTGGCTTCTTTTATAAGGGCACTAATCCCATCCATGAGGGCTCTGCCCTCATGACCTAATTACCACCTAAAGGCTCTACCTTCAATTGCTACCACATTGGGGATAAGATTTCAATATATGAATTTTGGGGGAGACAAAAATATTCAGACCATGGCACTTAAAGAGTCAAAACGTTTGTTTCTGATATAAATAGAGGGATCTGGTTATTTTCAAGATGTGTTACCCTACTTAGGCCCCATTAATTCCCCTCTACTCTAGAAAGTTTTAGTAATAGGATTTCATCAAGGTTATCAACACTCCTAGGATTCAAATTGAGTCTAGAGTTTTATTCCAACATCTGGCTTTCAATTTCTGAATGTCTAGGTCATTCCTGCCTCTCAGAAAAGAATGTCTGTCCATTCTTGTCCATTCCCTGAGTGCTCCAGCTTGGTGCCTTTCCCCTCTGCCATTCTGACTTTCCAATAGGTAAACACATTTCATGAACTTTAGCTTGCAGAGCAGAGGCTGTACCTGAGGTGATCCCAAAATTCATCCAAATACTCTATCCAAGGGCAGGCAAATGCTGCATGGGAAATCACAAAGAGGAAGAAAAAAAGAGAGAGAAGAGACAAAATGAAGCTTTGACAAGCAGCTCAGCTGGGCCAGCCCCTTGGAAGGGAGCCAGCATTGGGAAAGCAGCAGCAGCTCTGGGTTTCACAGTCAGTCTGGAATGCACTTCAATACAGCCCAGCCTCCATCTCGTTAGAGGTCTAGTGTTTGATGATTCAGCTGCTTCCCGGCTGCCAGGAGAGATCTGGCCAACTGTTTGAAAAACACTGTCTGCCCTAAACCACACTTGTTTTTATTCTCTGCCTGTTGTCAGGGGCCTCTTCTGAAATGGAACACCTCAGGAAATCAGACCCAAACTCTGAAGAGTTGATGCTCCCTCTTGTGCCCTTTTCAAAGGCAATTAAACCAACATAGGGATTGTTTGTAGCAAAGTGCTTTCCTAGTGATGTTGAAAGCAGACAATGTGTTATCAGGAAATTATCTCTCATTAGATCTCCTTTAGATCAAATGAAAAACATGGTGTGCTAGCAGACATATCAAACATTAAAGGCACAGCTGAGATCTGCCATTGCTGAACTCCCCATATATCAGTTTGTTCAAAGATGCAGGTTAAAGGGTAATGGAGACAAGCATTCTGGGAAGGGATTGAGCAAGAGCCTCTGCTGTCGGTTGGACTCTTGAACTCTTCTGTTTGCTTCTGAGAAGTCTATTAGAGCTGCAGACACAACTTTCTAACAAAGAAAGCTGACTCTCAAAGTGGACTGGGCTTCCTCACACAGAAACGAATATTTTTACCTTAACATAGCTTAGCAGCTAAAAGGATGATCTTTGGAGTCAGAGTGCCCGAATTTGTAGCCCTGCTGCACCATTTATTAGTTCCATGAACTTAACACCTCTCTGTGCCTCACTTTCCTTACGGTAAAATGGGCCCAATAACAGCACCTTCTTTATAGAGTGTGAGATGTAGAGCCTATAGTTGACATAGGTGAGTGTTTAGAATAGGGTCTACCATATAATAAGCCTTCCACAACAGCCTTAACTATAATTACTATTATGTCCCTGAAGGCATTCTAGCTAACACCTCTCTTGTACCGTGTGGCAGAGTGATTGAGAACATAGCTCTTTTAGTAACACTGTCTTAGGTTTGAATCCCACGTCCACCACTTACTAGCTGTTTAGGCTTGGTTAAAGTTACTTAACCTCTATAAGCCTCAGTTTCCTCCTCTGTAAAATGGGGATAATAATTGTACCTATTTCATAGGGCTGTTTTCAAGACTAATAAACTATGTAATAAACTTCAGCCAGGTATGGTGGCGCACACCTGTATTCCCAGCTGCTTGGGAGACTGAGGCAGGGGAATTACCTGAGCCCAGGAGTTTGAGGTGCAGTGAGCTATTATCTCATGCCACTGCACTCCAGCCTGGGTGAGAGTGGGACTCTATCTCTAATAAGTAAATAAGTAAAAATGCACACCAACATGGCACATGTATACATATATAACAAACCTGCACGTTGTGCACATGTACCGTAGAACTTAAAGTATAATAATAATAAAAAAATAAATAAAAATAAATAAAAATTAAAAAATAAAACCAGAAGAAAAAAAAAAAGAAATACATCGTTGCATTCAACATTTAACTAGTTACAGAATTCCTTTACAGTCATGAAATTTTAGCATGGAAAAGGTGTTAGGATCTACTTCAGTGGTTAAATAAATTTATAAATAAAACCCTTATTTCAATAGAAAACTTATTAGAAAAAGCAATAAATAAAAAGGTAGAAGCAGAATTTAGTTGCTCTGGTTAAAGCAAAAGTGGGTGTACTGAGTTCCCTGCCAATTCTGCTTTTTACCATTATAGAGTTCCCTGAGTCTCCTGTTTGAAACCTTAAGTTCCCAAAGAAACACAGTTTGAAAATCACTTACATAATCCAAACCCTCATGTACAGATGGGCCTGATATCCAGAGAAGGAAATGGACTTGCCTGGTGCCATCCACCTCATAGAGGGAGAACTGGAATTAGAAAGCACACAGCTCACTCATAATATGGCAATATACTTGTCTTGCATAATGGTAATTTTGATCAAGAGATAGGCAAGGATACTTTATTCGACATGAAGTATCTGAATTAGGGCAAATACACATTAAGTAGCAGGTATTTTGATGTGAGGGGTACAATTCCAGACAGTCTCACTCCAGAACCTGTGCTCTTTTTGTTGGTTTTTGTATTTTGTTTTGTTTTGTTTTGTTTTTTTGTTTTTGTTTATGCTTTTGTTTGTTTGTTTGAGACTAGGTCTCACTCTGTCACCCGGGCTGGCGGGCAGTGGTGCAATCGTGGCTCACTGCAACCTCCGCTTCCTGAGCTCAAGTGATCCTAGAGCCTCGGCATCCCTCGTAGTTGGCACTACATGCATGAGCCACCACACCTTTATGTTTTGAAAGCACATGCCATAGTGGCTTTCACGTAGTAGATGCTAAATATACGTTAATTCTCTTCTGGTCTTATTGAAAACAGGAAATATTTGGACAACCATAAGTCGGGGAGGTAAAGAAAAGGGAGGGGAGAAACTTAAGCATTTGATAGAATCAGATCATATGGACGGGCGAACATGGAGTTAATATTACTATTCTTAATCACGTTCCCTACTTCCCACTTTCCTTAGCATCCTCCCCTCCACCCTTGAAAATCATCCAGTTTGATCTTCAAGTCATTGCACTAGAGCTGGCTGCTTTCCTGCTATAGGACTTCATCCAAACCTACACCCACACAAGCCATGTGTCTACTCCCTCCTGTATCTCATTAAAGGCCATGTTGACAATTAAAAAAAAAAATAAGAAAATTATGTTTGGAGAGAAGACCGTAAGCCTGGATACACTTGGCTAGGGCAGAACTTGCCTGTCTGCAGAAGTTCACTCTGATGAAAGAGGGAATTCTGCTTCCCATCTTCTCACGATATTGTCTGTAATAAAGTTGCATTTGTGTTGCACTTTATACAATCCAAAGAACTTTTGCAGATGTTATCACATGTGATGCTCACAAGAAACTTCTGAGCGAGGCAGAGCAAGTTCATTCAATAAGCATTTAATGCAACCTACTACCTGCCAAGCCTTGAGCTAGGCCTTGGCTTAAGCCTATGAATAAGGCTAACTCCTACTCATTCTCTCAGCTCAACACAAATGTCATCCTTTTCTGAGAGGATTTCCCTTTCCGGCCCCCTGCTTTCTCCTAATTTCCTGCTTGTATCCTTCATAGGACTTATCACAATTTAATTTTAGATTTATTTGTTTATTGTCTGGCTTCTCTACTTGCACTGTGAGCTTCAAGAGGGTTAAGATTTGGTAGTGTTCCCCAGTGATTCCCCACACATAGCACAGTGGGGAAGGTTTCATAGTCTGATAGAGAAACAGACAAGCATACACAGAAGCATAAGAAACTACTCTTGATGCCTTGGAAGAAGTCTCTTTAGAGTAGGGTCCTAATAACAAGAGGAACAAATTCTATTTCTATGTGTTAGAGAAAGCTTCCCTGATGGAGTTACATCTGAGCTGAATCTTGAAGCATTATACAGAAACAAAGGTGGGGAAATACTTCCCAAAAGAGAAAGCAACATAGGCAGTAGCATGGAGACATAAGCACGGAGCCATATTCTAGGAACTGTAGGTATTTTGGTAATTTCGGAGCATGTAGGAGCGAAGCGAAGGGTGTGAGTTGGTAAAAGATAAACTTGAAGAAGCAAAAACCAAATTAGCAAAAGGACTGTGAATGCTGTGCTACCCAGACTGAACTTCATTCCAATGACAATAATAATGGCTACTATTTGTTGACTACTTCTATTCACGATAGTAATAGATACTATTTATTGACTATTAACTTTGAGCTGAGTACTTTACATACATTTCTTTCCTAAAAAACTCTTTCTTATAGAAAATTCCACACATATGTATAAGTAGAAAGAATAATATAGTGAACCTCCATGTACCCAATTAACTTCAACAGTTATCAACTCATGCCAATCGTTCTGGTAATCTGCAGCTGCATTGAAAAACCACCCTCCAAACTTCATGGGATAAAACAAGAATTTTATTAGATTCTGCAACTTGGGGAGCCAGGAATGTGGGCAGGGCTTACCTGGGCAATTCTGTTGGTTGCAGCACCAACTGAGGCCACTCAGGAGTGGCCTACTGATAGATGGTTGATAGTAGTGACGAATAGATGAACTGGTCTGGAGGGTCCAAACAAAGCTGCACTCCTATGTCTGGTGGCTTGATGGAAATGGCTGGAAGGCTGAGATGAACTGCAACTGTTGACTGGAATACCTAAATGTAGCGTCTCTGGCATGACGGTCTCAGGGTAGTCAAAGTTCTTACTAGCTTCTCCCTTAGCAAGTGTCCAGAGAGAACTAGGTGGAAGCTTCATGAAGTTTTCTGATTTTGTCTCAGATGTCACACAGCATCACTTCTGCTATATTGGTTCTAAGTGAGCTACAAGGTTTGCTAGGATGCAAAGAGAGCAGAATTATATTCAACCTCTTAAATGGGGTGGGTGTCAAGGTCACCTTGTAGAAGAGCACATAGAATGGGAGATACTGTTGCAGCTATATTTGAAAACACAATCTGCCACACCATTCCTGTTTTATCTATACCCCTACACATCCTCCATTTCCATGGACTATGTGAAACCAAATCTCAGACATCACATTTTCACCTGCAAACATTTCTGCATATATAGACTCGTTAGTGGGCTGTTTTTTTTTTTTTTTTTTTTTTGCCATTAACAAATGAAGAAACTAGAACCAAGAGAAGCTTGTATCACTTGTCAAAAGTCACAAACTAGCCTTTACAAAATAAAAAAAATTAGCCAGGTGTGGTGGCATACACCTATGGTCCCAGCTATTCGGGAGGCAGAGGCTGAGGCTTGAGCCCAGGAGGTCGAGGCTGCAGTTAACCTTGATTGCACCACTGCACTCCAGGCTGGGCAACAGAGTGAGAACCTGTAACAACAACAACAACGAGGAAAGCCACAAAACTTACTGTTTCAAACATATGGTTCCCTAATATGTTTGATTCTACTGCCTAGGCTCTTTTTATATTGCTATTTTATAATGGTGAGCCACTGAGGGATTTTATTTTGTGTACTTATCTTAAGAGCCAGGTTATCACTGTGTTGCCCAGACTCGAGTGCAGTGGCTATTCATAGGCAAGATCATAGTACACTGCCACCTTGAACTCTTGGCCTCAAGCAATCCTCTTGCCTCGGCCTCCTGAGTAGCTGGGACTATAGACACATGCCACCGTGCCTGGCTTCCTGAGGGATTTTAAACAGGGAAGTGATATAATCTTGGCTTAGAAAAGTTCTTCTTAGTTACAATGTAGAAGGTAGATTGGAAGGGCCCAGAGTGGGGACAGAAAAACCAGCTAAAAGGCTGTAATTAGTCTAGGCCAGTACTTCTCAGATTTTAATGTGCATATGAATCACCTAAAGATCTCGTTAAAATGTGGATTCTGATTTGTTAGGGTCTGGAGTGAAGCCCAAGATTCTGTGTTTCCAACAAGCTGCTACTTGGCTGAAGACCCCATTTTGGGTAGCAAGAGCCTAGGCTAAGAGTGATGAAAATCTGAACCAAGGAAGTAATATTGGGAGTAATAAAGGGTTGACAAAGAAAATAAGATAGACTCTCTAGGAATTGTTTATCAATAGGTAGTACCTTTCCCATTTTCCTATTGATTCATAGGGAGGGTTAAAGGAGCTGAAAGATTATATACCTAGGTAACAACTAACCTAGGACCAGAACCCAAACCTATCAATTCCTCATCCCACCTATTTACCACCCAAGGGAAGGTAAACAATATGGCTACAAAGCATTAGTATTCCCAGTAAAACCAAACAATGAAAGTCTTTAACCAGCGCAGTCTACACAGAATTCAGTTCACATTTACTTCAAACTTATCTCCCTTAACCATTTCTTTTCTTTCTTTCTTTTTTTTTTTTTAGACAGGGACTCACTTTGTCACCCAGGCTGGAGTGCAGTGGAGTGATCTCAGCTCACTGCAGCCTCAACCTCCTGTAGTCAAGCAATCCTCCTGTCTCAGCCTCCCAAGTAGGTGGGACTACAGGCACATGCCACCAAGCACAGCTAATTTTTGATTTTTGTATTTCTTGTAGAGATGGGTTTCACCATGTTGCCCAGGCTGGTCTTGAACTCATGAGGTTAAGCCATCCACCTGCCTCGGCCCCACAAAGTGCTAGGATTACATGCATGAGCCATCTCTCCTGGCCCCTTAAATATTTCTGAAACTCTTTGTGCCTGCCACCATTTCTTTAGCATAAAGTGGAACATAAATCCAAAAAAATCATGTGCTTCACTATGTTAAGTTTTTAAAAGCAGCATTTTATGGTGTTTAGTTACGAGTACTGGGATATCCGGGAGCTATGCTACCCAGTCACTGGGCACTTTTATCCCGGATTTAACTGAGCAAAAATTTTACAGAGGGCACGAGATTTGACCTGGATCTCACAGGATGGGAAGGAGCTAGACAAGATGAAAGGAATGAAGGGGGCATTTCCAGGAGCAGAATGGTGGCAATCAGATCCAGGGGCAGGACAATATGTAATGTGAACTGCATATGTAAGTTACATGGTAAGCCTCTGCTCACACTTTCAAAAAATCCCCAAAAAATCAGTTATAACAAAGAGGGGAAACCATGGATTATCTTTTCTGCACTAGTTGTTTTGGAGAGAATTTGTATTGCAGTAGGATAGCTACCACTCAGGAAGGTGAGAATTGGGGATGGGGGTGGGGATAGGATGTGAGGGGACACCAAAGAGATGAATATCAGATCCACATATCCATCTGTCTATCTGAATGGGCATGTGTTTAATGAGTATCCCATCCCAAGGGGAGGAGGGAGGAAGCTTCTCTAGCTATTCTGTTCAGGGCCTGACCACCCCCTCCCATGCCCAGGAGACATTCACAAATGAAGGCTTGAAGTTTAACCATTTGAGGAACTACCAGACTGTTTTCCAAAGCAGTGGCACCATTTTACAATCTCACTGGCAATGTATGAGGGTTTCAGTTTCTCTGCATCCTCTCTGACACTTGTTATTGTCTGCCTAGTAGATGTGACGTGGTATCTCATTGTGGTTTGGTTTGCATTTCCCCCTTCCCAGGGCGAATGATGTTGAATATGTTTCCACGTACTGATTTCCAAATAGCTCTTGATTGCTGATTGTAGGCATTTATTCACAACTCTGGTAACACAGTTACCATATGACCCAGAAATTCGACTCCCATGTATATACCCAAGAAAATTTAAAACATGCTTACACAAAAAATTATACAGAAATGTTCACAGTAGTATTATTCATAACAAAAGAGGAAACAGTCCAAATGTCCATCAATTATTGAATGGACAAACAAAAGGGGTATATTCATACAACTGAACATTATTCAGTCATAAAAAGGAATGAAGTACTGATATATGCTACAAAGTGAATGAACTTTGGAAACGTTACACTAGGTGAAAGAAGTCAGGAACAAAAGGTCACATGATTCCACTTATATGAAATATCCAGAATAGGAAAATCCAGATAAATAAAAAGTAGAATGGTTGTTACCAGAGCCTGAAAGGGGGATGAATGGTAAGTAACTGCTTAATTGGTGTGGGGTTTTATTCTGTAGTGATGGATGGAAATGTTTTGGAACAAGATGTGCACTGAGTTGTTTACTTTAAAATGGTTAATTTTAGCTCAAGGAGTCAGTTGGAGCCGGCTCCAGCACATCACTGCTTGAAGATTTTGTCCTCTTAAGTCAGAAAGATCTTACTGTTTATGCCTTACGATAGTCACATGCCACCACTGAGAAAATGAGTACTGAAATGACTAGCACTTTGAATGGGAAGGGGGCGAACTCCTGGAGGGCAAAAATTCAATATCTCAAATATATTATCCTATCCCCTCTCTGTCTACCTCTCTATCTACCTTCTTACTCACCTTTATTGAATACTTAATTTTTCCAACAGTTTTATTTATGGGGAGATTGAGAACTAGAAATAACTAAGATCATACACATCTAGGAAGTGGAGAGGTGGGATTTAAACTTTGGTCCACCTCAGTCTGTGTTCTTACATTCAAATGGAAGCCTCGGGGAGCCATGGGAGTGGTACATAGCCATGTTCCTTGGGTACCCTCAAGCTATGGGGAAACTGCAACACTAAGTATGGCTGCTTCCTAAAGACTTCAGTGCCAGTTCAGAACTGGTGGCTTTGGAGCCTTCTGAGGAACTGTGGGGCTGTGGAACTGCCTAGCTGTCAGAAATGATTTAGTCAGAACCATGGGGTCTCTACCTGATCTGAGGCTTCTTTTGTCATCCTTTCAGAAAATCCAAAAAGGAATTTAAATATTTGGGGGTTTTCGTAGGGAGCTGAGATGCATATTGCTTCCAGGTACCTTTAGGACCATCGTTTCTAAAGACCTCACTTACCAGATGAAGAAACAAGCTTATAGAGGGGAAATGACTTCCCTAAGATCACACAGCTGATTCGGTCAAGCATCACCAGTAGATGAAGAAATAACTGGAAGAAATTTGTCCTCATCCTCAACTTCTCCATTTTCCATTCCATCTTTTTTAATGTTCCTTCGTTGGTATCTCAATCAGATATACTCTTAAAAAAACCTTTATTATAAAATTTCACATACTGTATATTATTATTTTATAAATTTCTTGTTTTTTTCTCTTTTCTTTTTTTTTTTTTTTTTTTTTTTTTTTGAGGCAGGGTCTCACTCCATAACTCAGGCTGTAGTGCAGTGGCATGATCTCGGCTCACTGCAGCCTCTGTCTCCCTGGCTCAAGCAATCCTCCCACCTCAGCCTCCCGAGTACCTGGGACCACGGGTGCGCCCCATCATGCCCAGCTAATATTTATTTATAAATTATACATAATTTATATATTTTGCTGAATGGGTGACTGATTTCTAAAATATTTTAAAGCAAGTCCCAGACAGCATACTATTGCAAGGTATATATTCATAAAGAAAAGCGGTGTGATATATATAATAGCAGAACCCAAATAAACGTAAAGCCTACAGTGGGCTGAAGGTAGGAAACCTAGGCCTTGTTTTACTTAGCTCTGCCACTAAGTAGCTATCTAATCATGGGAAAGTTGTTTAAGCCCTTAGTCCCAGATTTATTTCCTTAAAAACAAAATAAAACTATATTTATTACCTTACAAAGTTAAAATTCTATGACAACTCATGGCTGGACACGGTGGCTCACGCCTGTAATCCCAGCACCTTGGAAGGCCAAGGTGGGCAGATCAACTGAGGTCAGGAGTTCGAGACCAGCCTGGCCTGTATGGTGAAACCTCATCTCTACTAAAAATGCAAAAATTAGCTGGGTTTTGTGGCACATGCCTGTAGCCCCAACTACTTGGGAGGCTGAGGCACAAGAATCGCTTGAACCCGGGAGGCAGAGGTTGCAGTGAGCCGAGATCGTGCCACTACACTCCAGTCTGGGGGGACAGAGCAAGACCTCCTTGTCTCAAAAACAAAACAAAACACAAAAACCTGTAACAATTCAAATTCCTGGAGGGATATTTGAATTTAAAAAGGGAACCGACGTTTAATGCTCCCTGGTTACTTATCTGGCAAAGGAAAGTGATTTGGGGGAGCATTAGTTATAGCTGTGCAGATGGGAGAAGAATTGTTCAGAGGTCTTAAAGTTACGCTTTTCGCGCAGATGCCAAAACATTTCCAAAGAAAGTTGGTCTTGACTACCACAACTGCCAGATGTGGTTCTGAGAAATGCAAAATTATGCCATAACTCCTCTTTACTAGTAGACTTTCAGGATTAGTTGTTTGAATACCCTGAAGATCAACTGTCCGAATTACATTGGGAAACTGTGGTTTAAGGATAAAATATTTTCCAGCTTCAAACGAATATCTATTTTCTGAAGTATCCCAAAACTCCACAATTTGTTTAACCATAAAGGTTTTCTTTTTTCTTTTATTTTATTGCGGTTTGTGAGAAGTTAGCTAAAAGCCAGATTTCGGAAGTTGAATGCTGCCATCTGGTGGTTGACAGGTAGCACTGAGCTGGAGTAGGGAAATCTTTCCGCCAGACCCACGGCAGAAAACAAACAAAAAACCCCACAGGACTGAAGGCATAAGATGTAGGGCCGGACGCAGTGGCCCACGCCTGTAATCCCAAACTTTTGGAGGCGTATGTGGGAGGATTACCTGAGGCAAGAGTTCGAGACCAGCTGGGCAACACAGTGAGACCACCGTCCCCCTGCCATCTCTTAAAGGAAAAAAAAGCATGAGATGTACAAATCGGTACTTTTTATTTTACCCACAAATGTGGTTTTTTTTTTTTCTAATATAAGTAAAATATGATTATTTCAGGAATTTATAAAACATGTTAAAGTAAATGTGGGAAAATACAAATTTCCTACAGTTCTTAAATTCTAACGCATTTTGGTGCACTTTTTTCCAATCTTTGTTTATTGCATTCTTTGCAATATCCCAACTTTCATTAAAAATTCAGCTTTTTTCATAACTCTGACTTTCATCCAAAAATATTTCTTGAGCACTTTTTATATACCAAGTACTTCATTAGGCACTAGAGATAAAATAATAAAGAAAAAACTCTAGAAAGTCCCCGTCCTCACAGAGCTTGCATTCGGGGTCAGGAGCAACAATAAACAAAGGAAGACATAATTAAAGGTTAAATCATGAGAAATGCTATGAAGAAAAATAAGGCATCACAAAAGGAAATAGAATGATTACAGAGCTACTTCAGATAGGGTGGTCATGAAAGATCCCTCTGAGGTAGTGTAAGAAGTAACATTTGAACAGCATTCTGAATGACCAGAAGGAGAAAGCCATGTAAATGTGTAGGAGAAGAGTCCCATAGGGCAGGGGTCCCCAACCCCCAGGCCACAGACCGATATCTGTCCATGGCCTGATCAGAACCAGGCCGCACAGCAGGAGGTGAGAGGAGGCTGAGCTTCATCTGTATTTACAGCTTCTCCCCATCACTGGCATTACCACCTGAGAGCTGCCTCTTGTCAGATCAGTGGTAGCATTAGATTCTCATAGAAGCGTGAACCCTATTGTGAACTGTGTATGCAAGGGATCTAGGTTGCAAGCTCCTTGTGAGAATCTAATGCTTGATGATCTGTCATTGTCTCCCATCACCTCCATCCAGATGGGACTGTCTAGTTGCAGGAAAACAAGTTCAGGGCTCCCACTGATTCTACATTAAATTGTATATTTCATTATATATTACATTCATTATATTCATTCAGTATATTCATTATATATTACAATGTAATAACAATAGAAATAACGTGCACAATAAATGTAATGCACTTGAATCATCCCGAAACCATCCCCCGTGCCCACACCTAATCCATGATAAAATTGTCTTCCACAAAACCTGTCTTTAGTGCCAAAAAGGTTGGGGACCTCTGCCCTAGGTGTGAAAAGTGTTCTAAGAGGAAAGACAAGTGCAAATGCTCTGAGGCAGGAGCATGCTTACTGTATTAGCAGCATAGTAAGGAAGTTGTTGTGGCTGGAAAGATGTGCGGGAGATAAAAACAGGAAGGAAATAAAATAGGAGAGTACAGCCAGAGATCAAACCACAACAGGGCCAAACCATGTAAAAACTTTATTTTCCCCCATTTAAATCCATTTAACATAACAGAGCTGCATCTTGAAGGATGGGGCAGGATCCACAGTCAGCAAAAGAGGGAAAGAACATCCCAGAAAGAGACAATGTTGAAGCAAGCAAAGGCATGAGTGCTTTTAAGGTTAAGAGTATGAGCTCTGGGACTTGAGAGAGATCTCCCAGCTCTGCCACTTCTGGTTGTACCATGATTCCCTTTTCTCGAACCGATAAATAGAGTGTAATCAGTTAGTACATCATAGACCCTATCTCTAGGAACCCTAAGATCAGACGAGGATGGCTACACTGATAGAGTGCTAAAGGTCCAGCCAAGCAGAGGGTCACCCAACATCTACTATTATTATTGGATAGAGTATTAGAGTGGGGATGTAGTAGACGGGAGAGAGGGAGGGAGTTTGGCACATTAAAAAGTAAGAAGCAGAAAGATTGATGGATGGAGAGATGGAGACAATGGGGAAGCACTATAATTTCACCTGATCTTGGGCAGGAGTTTTAGCTACCACTAAGAAGTAAGATCCTGCAAAATCTCAAACTTTAGTATACATCAAAATTTTCTGGAGGGTTTGTTAAAACACAGATTTCTGGGACCCACACCAAGAGTTTTTGATTCAATAAGTCTGATGTGAAGCCTGAGAATTTGCAAGTTCCCAGGTGAGACTGAGAATGCTGGTTTGAAGACCACACGCAGAAAACTCATGCTATGATTGGTGCCAAATGAGGCAAAAATGGAAAATTCAGTCAGCCTGTTTCTTTGTTCACATACTGCCAAACAGATAGACTTCACATCTCTTGACATTGTCCCAACTGATTGTTGGGACAATGTTGTACTTCTGATGTTATTCAAGGCAGAGTGGGAGAGGTTTGTGACTTATATAGATGCTGTTTCATACAGGGGAAAAACCATTTGAAGCTTGGGAAATATTTCTGGGTTCATTGCCTTATGCTGTTGCTTTTGCTTCTTGTTTTTTCTTTTTCTTTTTCTTTTTTTCTTTTTTTTTTTTTTTAAGACAGTTTCTAGCTCTGTCGCCCAGACTGGAGTGCAGTGGCGCCACTCACTGCAGTCTCCACCTTCCAGGTTCAGATGATTCTCTCACTTCAGCCTCCCAAGTAGCTGGGATTACAGGCACACACTGCCCCACTGGGCTATTTTTTTCTGTAGAGGCAGGGTTTCTCCATGTTGCCCAGGCTGGTCTGGAACTCCTGGGCTCAAGCAATCTACCTGCCTTGGCCTCCCAAAGTGCTGGGATTATAGGTATGAGTCACTGCGCCTGGCCATACTGTTGCTCTTTACCCGTAATTACCCATTAGCAAGCAAGACATTGAAAATAATATATCCATCCCATATTCTTTGTAAATAAGATTATGAGAAAACAAGCTTTTTAGTATTCTGGTAGTGGGGATGTCAAACGGTACAACCTTTCTGTACAGCAACTTTTTTGTAGCATTCCAAATATGTACTATTTGATTCAGCAATTTTACTTCTGGAAAATTATCATACGTAATGAACTGAAGAGGTACTGCAAATATATAAGTACATGAAAACTCGCCACAAGCATAATTTACAAAAACTTAAACTGAAAATGGCCTAACTGTCCAGCAATGGGGAACTGGGTAAATAGTGTAACAGTGTAGAAAGCTTTACTGTGGAAGAAGGCTTAGTGGCAGTAAAATAAATACAGAGGTAAATATTACAAGTTTGCGTGTGTGTGTGTGTGTGTGTGTGTGAGAGAGAGAGAGAGAGAGATAATTTTTGGTATTTTGTATTTTGAAAAATTTCTGCAATTAACATGTATTATTTTTGCGATATGAAGAAACATTCTCTCTCCAAATCATTTGCCACTAATTACAGTAGGAAACTTCATGCACATTGGGCAACAGAGTGAGACCACGTCTCAAAAAAAAAGTATACAAGAAGATGTGCATAGCTTATATGCAATTACTATGTTATTTCATATCAGGGACCTAAGGACCCATGATTTTGGTATCCACTGGGGTCCTGGAGCTAATCCCCCGCAGACACTGAGGGACAAATGTAGTAGATTGAATTAAATCCACGTTCAACTTGAAGTTTGTTTTAAAAATAACTAATTGAAGTTGACTTATTTCTTTGACCTTTGTATCCTTCATGAAGGTGCAGTACAGGAAGAGACTCTTTGTGAATTAAGGGCTCCAGGTAGAATCTAGTTAACTGCAGTTTTTTTCTGATACATAAAAGATATCTTTTTATACATTAGGTAGTCCTAAAACAGACATGAATTCTTTAACATCACGTGAACAAGCTTATTGTGCAATTCTATTACATTCACCTGTTTACCCATTGCTTGAAAGTTGAATTTCAAGTATATTCCTCTGGGCTGGTACAGAAAACTCTTGGTTGTAGTATATTTTATCCTTAGGAGTAAAGTTTTAACTGTATGTCTCACATTTGTGTCATTTAAGCATAATAATTAATAAAAATATATTTGACAGCCACTAATTAGATGAGCAACTTTGGGCCATTCAACTTCACGTAAGTCTTATTAAAACCAGCTATAAAATGAAGAAGGTGTATTCCACTTCAAGCTTCCTTTTTAGTAGATTCCAAGTTCTGAATCAGGGAGTATTAGTGCAGCATTCAGAAGGATTGTAAACATGCATTAATCTAGTCTTTTTAAAATCATTACATCAAAATATCTAGGTGAGTTTTTCTATCGTTTATCTTTTTTAAGAATTGCATGCATGCATTAATCTAGTCGTTTTTATATTGTTACTTCAAAATCCCTAGATGAGTTTTTCTACTGTTTATTTAAAAAAATTTGTTCTTCTTCCTGGGCTCAGGTGATCCTCCCACCTCAGCCTCCTGAGTAGCTAGTACTACAGCAGGTGCCACCACGCCCAGCTAATTTTTTATATCTTTTTTTTGTAGAGACAGGGTCTCACTCTGTTGCCCAGGCTGGACTCAAACTTCTGGGCTCAAGTGATCAGCCCATCTTGGCCTCCCATAGTGCTAGGATAATAGGTGTGAGCCACCGTGCGCAGATTCTACTGTTTAAATGCCAAATCAGTCTTACTATTTTAAAAGTATGGTTATACCTATATGCATTTTGGAACAAAAGCAGCCAGAGCCTTCATATAGAGAAAAAAAAAATAGATTCATGGTTGCCTTGGGCTGTGAGAAGGGGAGGAAAGGAGGGAAAGGGGGAGTGACTACTAATGGGCACAGAGTTTCTTTGGGGGACATTGAAAATGTTCTAAAATTAGACTTTAGTATTGGTTGCACACTCTGTTAATATACTAACTGAACCATATACTTTAACTTGGTGAACCTTATAGTATGAGAATTATATCTCAATAAAGTTGTTACCAAAAAGTAGCTGGACCACATGGATTCATAGCAGTTAATATGAAAAGCAGCTCAGTTATCCAAAATTTCATTCTGCCACATTGTAGAGATATGTTCTACACGAGGTCTCCTGAAAGGCTGCTAGTGGGGCCTGATTCTTGCTTTGTCTTACTAAAACAGCTCTTCACATAAATAAACAGTACAGAAGAGTTTTCTTTTCTTTCCATTTTTTTTTTTTTTTTTTTTTTTGAGACATTAAGACAAGGTCTCACTCCAGTCCCCTAGGATCATAGCTCATTGCATTCTCACCTTCCCCGGCTCAGTTGATTCTCCCACCTCAGCGTCCCAAGTAGCTGGGACTACAGGCACACACCACCACAGCCCAGCTAATTTTTTGTACTTTTAGTAGAGATGGAGTTTGGCCATGTTACTCGGCTGGTCTCAAACTCCTGGGCTCGAGCAATCAGTCCACCTTGGGCTCCCAAAGTGTTGGGATTATAGGCATGAACCATAGCACCTGGCTGAAGACTTTTTTTAATGGGTAGTTAGATATTTCAAGGGAATATGTTTATCACATGTAGTCACATTCTGTTAGAGGTAAAATGCAGCAAAAGCCCAAATGCTGTGTGGTGATTCTGTCGTTGTCAGTTGAGTTGCTGTAGTTAGTAGTTCCAAATAAATCAGGTATTTTTTTCACAGTTTATTTTTTTCAGTCTGGTTATAAATGTTTTTCCTACTATGACCCAACTGGACCAAAAACTGTTTATTTTGGAAAAAAGGGAGAGAATGCTCTGAGTAATTAAATACATGTTAGTTTCCTAATTGCTTTTCAGTTGTGATTTCGCATTCTTTTTCTTTATTTTCTTTGACAACATACATCGGGGTTGGCCTAATCTAATCATATGATAAAAGCAAAAGAGTAAGTCAGAATGATTCAAAGAGTGAGAAGGACATAACCTGTTGCTGATTTAAAGATGGAGGGAATTCAAGCTGCCTCTAGAAGCAGAGTGCCCCTGGATGACAGCCAGCAAGCAAATGGGAACCTCATTCTCACAATCCCAAGGAACTGAAATCTGCTAACAACTAGAAGGAGCTTGGAAGCAGATTTTTCCCCAGAACTTCCAAGTTAGAGGGCAGCCTGGCTGGCACCTTGATTTTGTCAGAGGCGTTTGAATCAGCTTGAATAGGGGCTGGGTAAAATAAGGCTGAGACCTACCGGAATGCATTCCCAGATGGTTAGGCATTCTAAGTCACGGGATGAGATATGAGGTTGGCACAAGATACAGATCAAAAAGACCTTGCTGATAAAACAGTTTGCAGTAAAGCAGCTGGCCAAAACCCACCAAAACCAAGATGGTGACAAGATGACCTCTAGTCGTCCTTACTGCTACACTCCCACCAGATCCATGACAGTTTACAAATGCCATGGCAAAGTCAAGAAATACCCTATATGGTCTTAAAAGGGGAGGGATGAATAATCCACCCATTCTTTAGCATATAATCAAAAAATAACCATAATAATGAGCAACCAGCAGCCCTCAGGTCTGCCCTGCCTATGGAGTAGCCATTCTTTATTCCTTTACTTTCTTAATAAACTTACTTTCACTTTATGAATTTGCCTTGAATTCTTTCTTGCACAAGATCCAAGAACCCTCTCTTGGGATCTGGATCGGGACCCCTTTCAGGTGACAATTTCAGCTCTATGGAACCCTAGGGAGAGAACTAGCCAAGCATGCCTGGACATCTGACCTATATAACTGTGAGATAATGAATGGGTGCTATTTTAAGCTGCTTTTTGTGGTAATTTTTGTTTTGCTTTGTTTTGTTTTTGAGACAGGGTGTCTGTTGCCCAGGCTGGAGTGCAGTGGTATGATCTCAGGTCACTGCAACCTCCACCTCCAAGGTTCAAGTGATTCTCCCACCTCAGACTACTGAGTAGCTGGGACTATGGGCGCACACCACCACACCTAGCTAATTTGTGTATTTTGTGGTAGACACGGGGTTTCACCATGTTGGCCAGGCTGGTCTTGAATTCCTGACCTCAAGTGATCCACCCACCTCATCCTCCCAAAGTGCCGGGATTACAGGCGTGAGCCACCCCGCCTGTGGTAATCTGGCAGCAATAGAAAACTAATACATTAGGCTTTTAAAGAATTTAACTTCTTTACTTGTACTTATGGGGTTTGGTGTATAAATTATTTCATCACCCAGATAGTGGGCATATTACCTGATAGGTAATATTCAACCCTCAACCTCCTCCCACTCTGCATGCTAAAGTAGGCCCCAGTGTCTCTTGTTCCCTTCTTTGTGTCCATTTGTACTTAATATTTAGCTTCCACTTAAATAAATGAGATCATGCGGTAATTGGTTTTCTGTTCCTGTGTTAATTTGCTTAGGATAATGACCTCCAGTTGCATCCATATTGCTGCAAAGGACATGATTCCATTCTCTCACAATAAAATATTTTTAAGATAAGATATGCACATTGTCTTTGTAGACATAATGCTATTGCACACTTAATAGACTATAGTATAGTATACATAAAACTTGTGTTACAGTCTTGCCAATGCACCACAATGTAGCAGTTTCTTATTGTGAGGCATTACCTGAAGTTTTTTGTCTCACAACCAAGAGAATTAAGGAGCATGGACGCAAAGAGTGAGGTTGGAGTGAAAGTTTAATAAGCAAAAAAGAAAGCTCTGTGCTGCAGAGAGGGGACCCAGAAGTGGGTAGCCATTTTTACAGTTGAACACAAAGGTTTTTATAGGAAGTCGATGAGGGCTGGGCATCTCATTTGCATAAACCATTAATTTCTTGTAGCTCCGCCCTGTCCTCCTAATGCACATGCTGGTCCTTAGTTTGAGTTACTTCATATTGTTTTGTTTCCCTTACTGTGCATGTGTCAGGGAACAGAATTTTCTATTGCAGGCATGTCTGGGCAAGTCACCCGTGTAGCCTTTCTTATCTGTGCAGCTGTGGGCATATCTTAGGAAAGCCCCCTTGTGCAAGTTCCCTTATCAGTGCATGCCAGCTGTTCTGTTGGACAAAAGGATTAAACTCAGGACCCACCTTAACTGCCTGCCTGACCGGGTTTTTTTCTTTTCTCCTCTTTCACTTGTACATGCACTGGAAAACCAAAAAAATTGTGTGATAGCTTTATTGCTATATTTACTCTATTGGGATATTCACTTTATTGTGGTAAGCCTGCACTATCTGTGGTATGCCTGTATACGCAAATAAACTTCTAATTATTTTTCTCTTGTTAATCTGTCTTTTGTTACAGGGGTCTGTCTCAACTAACTCAGAAAAGGTAGAGGAAAAATTATTCTTTTTTCCCTTACATCGTCACCAGGCAAAGTCCTCTGCTATTGGAGCCAATAGCATTTGGAATACTGAAATTTATTTAGCATGTCTAGTATGTTTGTATTACTAAAGAGAAGAAGAATTTTAAATTTTAAGATTGAAATCGAGGAAAAATCTTCATGGCATTGAATTCTTCAACATGACATTGCCTGCATGCTTTAAGCAGAAAGGGTACGTACAACATCAAGATATTTATAATCACCAGAGAAAACTGATGCATGGAAATCTCAAATGTAAAAATAAAACCAAGCCAGATGGCTGAGCGCGGTGGTTCACTCCTATAATCCCAGCACTTTGGGAGGCCAAGACACGTGGATTACAAGGTCAGGACATCGAGACTATCCTGGGTAACTTGGTGAAATTCCATCTCTACTAAAAATACAAAAAATTAGCCAGGTGTGGTGGCAAACAACTGTAGTCCCAGCTACTTGTGAGGCTGAGGCAGGAGAATTGCTTGAACCCGGGAGGCAGAGGTTGCAGTGAGCTGAGATCACGTCACTGCACTGCAGCCTGGGTGTCAGAGCAAGACTCCGTCTTAAAAACAAAAACAAAAACAAAAAACAAAACAAAACAAAAGAAGCAAGCCAGGTAGTTTTACTTAAGAATTTTCTGGTTCTGCATTACAATTGTTACAGAAGTTGTTATGGATTGTTCCGTCAGATTCTTGAAGCTCCCTGCTGAAAATTACATTTTTTTGTTTCATATTGTCCATTTAGAATAATTAAATATAGTTGTACATATGTCTGAGTGCAATTACCTTTCTGTCTTCTATGATTTTCATAGGAATTACACTCATTTTCTGGTGTTATCTAAATGGGAAAAGTTGAAACGAATCATCCAAAAGTCATCCTTACTCAGCACAAGGCGTTTATTGTCTATATTTAAAATTGACTCAGCATTTTCAGTGACAATATTCTCTTTGCTTGATCCTCAGTCTGACATTCAATTTCACATTTTTTGCCACTATTACCAGATGCAAGAATGTCAAAGCCAGTGAAACCTAGAGATCAAGCAGATCAACTTCTTCACTTAAGAGATAAGGAAACTGGGATTCAGAAGAGCCAGAAGACTTCCTGAAGGCCTTATAGCTAGTAGTGACCCAGAGGCAAACTCTCTTAAGATCTCGATGGGGCCTGGATCCAAACACTGCTTGTCAGAATCTAGAGAAGATATCATAGTTGGAGATAAAATCTACAAATAGTGCCCTGAAAATCTTTACATATACTAGGCCCGTGACTTTGACTGTATTCATAATAGCTAAGTGAGATAGAAAACTATATTATCCCAATAACTTAATTTACTCTTTATTATTATTTTAAAATTTTTCTTTTCAAATTTGGAGGGTAAATAGTAGCTGCATGTATTTATGGGGTACACGAGATGTTTTGATACAGGCATTCAGTGTGAAATAAGCACATCGTGGAGAATGGGGTATTGATTCCCTCAAGCATTCATCCTTTGAGTTGCAAACAATCCAATTACACTTTTTAAGTTATTTTAAAGTGTACAATTAAGTTATTCTTGACTATAGTCATCCTATTGTGCTATGAAATAGTAGGCCTTATTTATTCTATTTTTTGTACCCATTAACCATCCCCACTTCTCCCCAAGCCCCCCACTACCCTTCACAGCCTCTGGTAACCATCCTTCTACTTCTACTCTCTATGTCCATGAGTTCAATAGTTTCGATTTTTAGATCCCACAAATAAGTGAGAACATGTAATGCTTGTCTTTCTATGCCTGGCTTATTTCACCTAACATAATGTCCTGCAGTTCCATCCATATTGTTGCAAATGACTGGATCTTACTCATTTTTATGGCTGAAGAGGTGTCCATTATGTACAAGTAGCATATTTTAATCCATTTATCTGTTGATGGACACTTACATTGCTTCCAAATCTTGGCAATTGTGAACACAGCTGCAACAAGCATGGGAAGGCAGATATCTCTTCGACATATTGATTTAATTTCCTTTGGATGCATAACCAGTAGTAGGATTGCTGAATCATACTTCATTTCTATTTTGACTTTTTTGAGGAACCTCCAAGCTGTTCTCCACAGTGGTTGTACTAATTTACATTCCCACTGTTAAAGCAAAGTAAATATGACCTGAGACGGACTCCATACTTCTATATTTAGGTTCTTGCAGATGAACCAAAAAAGTAGACAATATTGAAACCCTAACTTAGGAATATGTGCCTGTAACAATAGCTGAGTCAATCCATGAACATGGAATATTTTTCCATTTTCTGGTGTCCTCTTCAATTTCCTTTATCAGTGTTTTATAGTTTGCATTGTAGATATCATTTACTTCATTGGTTAAGTTAATTCCTAGGCATTTCATTTTATGTGTGTCTATTATAAATGGGATTACTTTTTAAAATCACTTTCTCCACATTGTTCACTATTGATTTATAGAAACGCTATTAATTTTTGTATGTTGATTTTGTGTCCTGTGACCATACTAAATTTTTAAAGTCAGTTCTAATAGTTTTTTTGTGGAGTCTTTGAGTTTTTTCCAAATATAAGATCATATAATCTGCAAGCAAGGATAATTTTACTTCTTCTTTTCCAATTTGGATGCCCTTTATATTTTTCTCTTGACTGATTGCTCTAGACAAGACATGAATGCCTGCTTTTACTACTTCTATTCAACATAGTGTTGGACATGCTAGCCAGAGCAATTAGGCAAGCACAAGAAATAAAATGCATCCAAATTGGAAAGGAAGAAGTAAAATTATCTGTTTGTAGATCACATGATCTCATATGTACAGAACCTTAAAGATTCCACTAAAAAAACTGTTAGAACTAATAAACAGTCACCAAAGTTGCAGAACACAAAATCAACACACAAAAAGCAGTTTGATTTCTACAAACTAACAATTAACCATCCAAAAAGGAAATTAAGAAAAAAATTCCTTTTACAATAGTATCAAAAAGAACAAAATATTTAGGAATAAACCTAACCAAGGAGGCTAAAGATTTGTACACTGAAAACATCACTGAAAGAAATTAAAGAAGACACAAATAAATGGATATAAGGCAGGAGAATAAGGTCTGGAGTCAGGGAACATAAGGTTAATTCACCCTTATTTCCGAGAACTAAATCAAATGGAAACACTTCAGCTATGACAGGAAATATCCTCTCCATTTACACAGGGTGCACACTAAGTAAGTTACTTCGTAACTTTACTTCATCCTCTTCATTCATATCGGGCTTACACCAAGCAATCAATGGAAACCTCTAGAGGGTAATTAAACCCCAGAAAATTCTGAAACAGGGTGTTTCAGTCCCTATGCTCTTGACCACTCCCATACTGTGGAGTGCATTTTCGTTTTCAATAAATCTCTGCTTTTGCTGTTTCATTCTTTCCTTGCTTTGTGCATTTTGTCGTTTTTTGTTCAAGACGCCAAGAACCCGGACACCCTCCACCGGTAACACACTTTGGTGAGCCACTCAGGAGGTAAGCCCAAAGTTTAGAATTTAATTTTCTCTTTTTCCTTTCTGCTTCATACAAGGGAATCTCTCTCTCTTTTTCTTTCCAACTCAGGACCCTCGGTGAGCAGCAGCTAAACATGGAGGCAACTGGAAGTTTCCGGCCATGGCAGGTGAAACTAAGGGGTGTCCATGTGGAGGCACCTAACCACCACCACCCAGTTCGGGTAAAGGATCTGGGTCTTTTTCCTTTTTTTTCCCCCTCTTTCTTTACTCTTTTCTATCTTTTCTGGTTGTGGTCCCTGATCCTTACATGTGGCGCAGCTTGGAGCAAACTCACACGCTTTTCAGGTGACTTAAACCTTTTCTTATGCTAAATTCTTCCCTTCTCCTACTTGACTGGCTAAGGACAAAAGAAACCCACCTAGCCTTTAGTTTCCTATCATTAAAGTTCATAGCTATCACTCTAGTGAAGAACAGGAAGCATGGGAAAAGGTGGCCTTACATATTAAAAGGCTGCTAGAAGTTGAGGCCTTCATCCAGGGACAAAAGGAAAGCTCATAGTAGGCCATCACCTCTGGAAAGAAAACATGCAAGTGGCACTGGTGCCCTCCTAAGGTCAGAGACGTCTGACAATCTAAGACTGGACCTCAGAGGGGGATACCCTGGGGGAATCCTCTAGACCTCAACATCTCCAAATGGGATACCCTCAGCAGAGGTTCTGAGGTCTAGTACTAAACCATCCTTAGAATTTTCTCTTGCAGTTGCAATACTGTTTGGCCCCAATATTGTTTGGAACCTGGAGTTTACTGTTGAATGGCAAAGTGTGATGGCATTATATGTATCCAGGCTTTTGTGCTGCTGTTCTAAGCAAGTGGCCTGATCAATGTGTGATGCTCTCCTTTGTTGCTGTTTGGCCCCAGTGTTCTTTGGAGTAAGGAGGTTTGGCCTTTAAAAATTACACTGCCATGGAAACTGCTTTACCTGAAATTTTGGTTCACAGCCTTCATCGGATTAGCTATTGGGGTAAACAAAGTAAAACTGGCAAGCCTATCTCATGGCTAGGGCTCCAAACTATTGGATATGTCAGTGTTTGGCATAGAAGGTCATAAAACTATAAACCTAGCCAAAACAAAATGATCTTGGTTTGCGTGCCTGTTTTTTTTTTTGTTTTTTTTTGTTTTGTTTTTTTTTTTTACAAGTGAGAGTAATTCGTGAAAGGAAAATATTATCTTGGGCCACAAAAATCACTAAGCTAAAGGGAAAATTCAAGCTGAGACCTGCTTAGGGCAAACCTATCTTCCATTCTATTCAAAGCCATCCCTCTGCTCACTGAGATAAATGCACATCTGACTGCCTTCTTCGGAAAGGCTCATCAGAATCTCAAAAGAATGCAGCCGTTTGTTTCTCACCTACCTGTGACCTGGAAGACCCCTGCCCACTTTGTCCCGCCTTTCCAGACTGAACCAATGTTCATTTTACATATGTTGATTGATGTCTCATGTCTGCTTTGTTAAAAGTGAAAGAACTGAGTACAGTTAATGGAGTAAATGTTTTAGGTAGACTTTTTGTGTAAATTAAAATCTTAAAATTATTTTTGATGCTCATTTACTATCTGGGTCATTTCCAATTAAGAAAGGGTTGTGATATGCGGAAATATGTTTCTAAAATTGTGGAATTGTTCTTATCTATAAATGCCCATATCTTATGGTTCAGGATTTCTTGCTTTTTAGGGTTTCACTGAAGTTTTAGGTTACTAAGGATAAGAATTCTAGTTAACACATAATTCTGTAAACAAAATGTGCCAGAAAGGGTTATATTATTAGTGAGAAAAAGAATAATTTTGTCTAATTATCTGAAAGTTGGTTAAACAATGTATTAAGGAACCAGTAAGTAGGAGAGAAGATTGTGGACAAAGTTTAGATAATAAAATATTCTTTAAAACCTGATAGAGAATTGGAGACATTTGGCTAATTAACATTTTCAAAGTTAAAGGTCTTAAGCCTGATTAAAGTAAAATAAGAAGTATTGTAAATAAATGCATCAGCAGTTAGGCAATTCTTTTTTTTAAAATACAGTTAAACCTGAATTTAGCATGGAGCCAAATTTCACATACATGCTTGCATTGCTTCACACTATGTTTACTGTTTTGTGCTTATAGTACTGGCACTAGAGTAATTATTGGTCATGTGTCTAGAGTGAATTTCTTTATTGCATAAGATGTATGGTGATACTGGTGAACTTAAGGATATTAAATTGTGTATCAGGAATAAAATATTCATTACATGGTTTTTAGGGGGCCCTGGGTAACACTGTAGACTCCAGGGAAGATTGAATAGAAAAGGTTTAGGGTTGGGTTCCTCTTTGGTTTTGCTTCTAGTTTTCATTCATTTGCTGTTTATTCTTCTCTGGCTTTGCTTGTGTATGCATATGTAAAACCATATTTTTTTTTTTTTTTTTTTTTTTAGTTTCTAGTGGAAGTCTTTTATTTGGTTCTGTGAATACTTTGTTTCTTATGTGTTTCTAGCAAGTTATCATTTGTTACATTTAACTGGAATTCCTAGGCTACCTTTGTTGGGCTACAGGAATTAATGGAACACATCAACTTTTTCACCTTAAATTAACTTTTTGGAGCTTAGGCTTCCTGATACTTTAAGTGTGTTGAGTATACTTTTGTAAGTAGAATTTGAGTCATATTTCTCGCTTTCTGCCTAATTTGTCCAAAATTTGTAAACTATTTGTGAATATTCTTAATTCATGGCAATGTGTTTGTTTGCATAAAGTCAAGCAGAGTTGCTAGGACTGCTCAGGGAGAGAGAACACAAAAACCTGACATGCCAGCAAAATGGTAAGAATTTCTTAGCAGTCACACTCTGGCCTCTCTCTCTGTGCAAACCGGTTAAATGAAAGGTAAAAGTCACTGTTTATCTCCTCTGTAAAGTTGTAATTAATATAAAAAAGAATTCTGATGTTGGTCTTATGCTGTAGCAAATCTGGTGTGCTTTGTGTGTCTTTCCATATTGTTCTGTCATAAAGAGGGATACCTTAAGATAATATGTGTGCCTAGTATCTCCATAGGTCTGTTGTTCAACATGGCCCAGCAAACTGGTCAGTCATGTTCTTGGGAGCTTGACTTTGTAACCATGTGGCCATGCTTTCTTTTTTCAAAATGGTTGCCTGGGTTTAGGGTCCAATTCCTGGATTAGGGAATGAGTCCTTTATCTTCTGCGTATTTATATGTGTTGTGTGTGTAATATAAAAGAGCTTTAACTGGTTTAATAATAATAAGAGCTTAAATCCACTATTTTGTCAGAAAAGTAAAAAGTATAATGCCTTTTACTTTATGTGACTGAAGTAATCTCTGGGAAATAAAGACAGTTTTAAAGATTATTGGTAAAATAAAAATATCTTCTAAAATGTAAACATTTGGTCTAAATTATGCAGGTCAAATAGTAGGTATGCTAAATGCTTTAAGGTCATAAACTGCTTCTTTGACTTTTAAAAACTCTTCAATTTATTTTGGAGCATTAGATTCTAGAGAAGGCCTAGGGACATGTGAAATTAGCCACGCCCCACAGCTATGCAAAGAAGGTTATAAAGAAAAGAGATTATATATAAGAAAGGATATTGTATGGCAAATTCTCGTCCTAAAGTAAAATAGCTGATTGTTTAAAAGAGGGATGTTTAGGACAAGTCAGAAGTCCAATCATGTCATAGATGGTCTGTGTAAGCTGTGAAAGAATTTATGAACAAGAATTTATGCAAAAAATGTTATACAATTTAAAGGCGATTAGGCCTCCTAAATGCTACATTAAATGCCACTATGACTCTTAACTGTACAACTTGCCTGCTTTACAGCTAGGTAATGCCTGGGACACTTGGAGTTAGATGCTAGAGAGTCAGACCTTATCTGTGCTCTATCTGGGTCCTAGGCTCCACATCTAATACACAATTAAAATCCTGAACTTACCAAGGTTTTCACCAAAAGTGAAAGTCACTAAGAGTTAACATGGTAACATGTAATTGAAACTATTGAAGAAACAGTTTTACATGCAAGGTGTGTAGAAAAGTGAAATGTGTTTTTGGCAGAAAATTATAAGAAGACATGGGAATATAAATTTTTTAAACCTTTAAAATATTAATAGGTTTCCGCAAATGAAATTTAAGCTTTACAATTGTCTTTTATTCTTTGACATGTTTAGTTACATGGGAAGCATTGTCAAAATAAAAAAAAAAAGTTTAATCATCTTCAGGTTATATTTTAGTGAATAATATTAACATATGTTCCAAAATTGTATGGGATTTATAAAATTCTAATATGCCTGAGTATATGCTATCATAATTATGCTTATTATGTTCCCAATGTAGGTAAGAAGTTATTTTATTTTATTTTATTTTTTTGAGACAGAGTCTCGCTCTGTCACCCAGGCTGGAGTGCAGTGGCATGATCTCGGCAGACTGCAAGCTCTGCCTCCCGCGTTCACGCCATTCTCCTGCCTCAGCTTCCTGAGTAGCTGGGACTACAGACGCCCACCACTGCACCCGGCTAATTTTTTGTATTTTTAGTAGAGACGGGGTTTCACCATGTTAACCAGGATGATCTCGATCTCCTGACCTTGTGATCCGCCTGCCTTGGCCTCCCAAAGTGCTGGGATTACAAGCATGAGCCAACGTGCCCTGCCAAGAAGTTTTAATAGTACATTCGCTGCCTCATAATCAGTCGGAAACAACATTGGTTCACTCCTGTTAACCCACATCACGGGTTAAAAAGAACATTTCTAGGAGGCCTTCACCCTTCTAGAAGGGCATCATTAGTTAGGTACTTTTTCCATGGTTTGGAGTAAAAGAAGCAATGATTAAAAATGTATCCCTTATGATAGGCTTATAGCAAATTCTACTGTACAGGCTACAGTTATACAATAAATTCTCTTGTGAAAGTTATGATAGAATTGGTTGAACAAAGAAGTAGCTGTGCAGCTGCTAGTACTCATGGCCTATGGAGAAAACATTGGGTATTACAGAGATTCAGTTGCAGTGGATTAACGAAGAGACTGCTTGGTTAAGTGAGGAGACTCTTTAGCTCATTCTTTGATCTATTTGATTTTAGGAGGTTTGTTTTATGGGGACACTAGGAAAGAAGCATACTCCAAACTCTTGGTATGATTCTCCCAATAGTCATAGTAATAGTCTCCCTAGTGCACCGTATTCTCTCAAAGGTTTCAAATGCTTGCATGGAGCCATCTCTACAATGTCAAGTGGTCTCTCTTCAACTGGAATGACAAGAGGTGAAAAAAATGTGCTACTATGAGGACACCATAACCTATGCATAATGTGCTGAGAATGGAAATGCAAAATGATGGTAACTGAGGGTGGCACTAAGGCCCTAAGTTTTGGTCACACTCTCACCTAAGTGAGAACCTAAGCAGAAAGGGGAAATATTTTTAAACAAAATTATTGGAGGCCATTGTTTTGGACTGAGCTCATTCACTAGGGCCCAACAGACCAAACCAAACTAAAATGGAGTTACTTGTGCTAAGACTTTAAGCAAACACATAGATCCTAGAACAGACTAGGTTTTGTTTTTTCTCCTGCAAATCTCTATAATAAACATTCCTGACAGTAGAGGTATCCACTTCCTGAAGTTCCCATTAAATCTTTTAACCAAATTCATTTCCTGTTGCCTAGAGACCATCAAGCTTCAGATGATCATGCAACAAGGGTTCCAGTCAGTTCCAGGTGAAGACACCAACCCTGGCCATCAAGGAATTAACCTGCCTCCACTAGACAGAGCAAGGTAAGAGTTCCATTATCCGCAATAGGTAGAGACTATGCCCCAAGCCAGTATGAAGCAGTTACAGAACAAAGACCATTGGTTCCTCCACCAGCCATAAAGATTTGTGGGTATCACATCTCTCAGGTGGGAACTGAAGCAGGAGAATAGGGTCTGGAGGCAGGGAATATAAGGCCAATTCACGCTGGCTTCCTAGAGCTAAATCAAATGGAAACACTTCAGCTATGACAGGAAATATCCTCCCCATTTATTATAGGGCGTATACCAAGTAAATTACTTTGTAACTTTACTTCATCCTCTTCATTTACATAGGGCACATGCCAAGCAACCAAAGGAAACCTCTGGAGGGTATTTAAGCCCCCAAAAAACTGTTGTGGGGCTCTTGGGCCCCTATGCTTCAGCTGCACCCACACTGTAGAGTGTACTTTCATTTTCAATATATCTCTGCTTTTGTTATTTCATTCTTTCCTTGCTTTGTTTGTGCATTTTGTCCAATTCTGTGTTCAAGACACCAAGAACCTGGACACCCTCCACCGGTAACAAATAGATGTCTCACGTTCATGGATTATACGACTTAATATGGTTAAAATGTCTATAATACCCAAAGAAATCTATAGATTCAGTGAAATCCCTATCAACATCCAATGACATTTTTTGCGGAAATAAGAAATTCATTCTAAATTTCATATGCAATCTCAAGGGACCCCAAATAGACAAAACAATTTTGAGGAAAAAAAACAAGTTGGAGAACTCACACTTTTTGATTTCAAAACATAGTACAAACTATGGCAATCAAAAGAGTGAGTGCCATCAGCACAACACACACACAACAAAGGAAGAAACTTGTTGTCCATGGGAGGCCCCCCGGCGGCAGGCAGCAGCCGGCAGCGGGCGCAGAGGCCGGGAGAGGAGGCCAGGGGCTGCCGGAGCGCAGGGAGGGAGTGAGGCCTGCTGTCATGCTCCCGCGCCCCCTGCACCGCGGCCACAGCTCCCTGGCCTTGTATGCCTGCAGCGCGGGTCGCCTGGGGCAGCGCAGCTCACCACAGCCCAGAAAGGAGCAGCACCTGTGCATCACATGGCAGGCAGCCCCACGCCCAGCGAGCTCCCTACCTACTGGCCTTGGCTATAAGCGGCCCCACAGCTGGTGACGCTGGCGGCCTGGCTGCTTGGCAGGCAGAGCTTGTATGAACACGGGACTTCTTGGTGAGGCCTGAGCAGACAGCTGGCCAGAGTGATCAACAGGTTGGTAAAAACCCTGTGTCCTTGGAGAAAGCTGGTTCCCGTTTTCCAGAGGGGAAACCCAGGGTTTGAAAGGCTGTGGTTGGCACTTTGAGAAGGAAGAAGAGAGTAAAGACAGGGCCTGGAGCACAGGACTGGGGGAACCCTTTGTAAATCCAGTTGCAGAAACAGACACCCCAATGCTGTTTACATACAGCTCTCTCTATATATATAGAAAAAGAAAATATGAACTATTTATCAGGTGCATGCCTTGTCGAGGACGTGGTCACCTTCCTTTTCTGCATCTTCCAATGTGAAGTTTAATATTCTGTAATGTCTGGGGCACGAGAAGAGAGATGCCTGCTGTGTGCTTAGAAAATATGCATGGGAAATAGCTGATGGGAATTAGCTCCAGCATCGACCAACTGCCTGGGGACAGATGCTGGTGGAATAAGAGGTAACACTGCAGAAGACATGATAGAAAGAAAAAAAAAAGTGAGGACTTGGCGCCAATTGTGTAGGGGCAATCTAGGATACCTCCATTTCTTGGCATATCCTAGCTTCTCTCTGTGTACCTACCTAAGTAGATTGCTAGCTCCCACTGTCATGTCAAGAGAACTGGGAATTTTGTTTTTCCTACCAAAAACTGGCATCATACTGGCATAAAGACAAACCACTAGAATAGAATAAAAAGCCCAGAAATAAACCCTTGGTTATATGATTAAATGATCTTCTACCAGAGTGCCAAGACCACTCACTGGGGAAAAGACAATCTTTTCAAAAAAGGGTATTAGGAAAACTGGATATCCACATGCAAAAGAAGGGAGTTCGACCCATCATATACCATATACAAAAATTAACTGAAAATGGATTAAAGATCTAAAACAATAAAACTCCTAAAGTAAACATAGGGGGAAGCTTCATGATGCTGGAATTAGCAATAATTTCTTGGAAAGGACATCAAAAGTACAAACAAGAAAAACAAAAAAATATGCAAATGAGATTATATTAAAGTTAAGAACTTTTGTGCATCAAAAGACATGATCAACAAGGTGAAATGACAACCTATGGAACGGGAGAAAATCTTTGCAAATCATATATCAATAAATGGTTAATATCCAGAATATATAAGAAACTCCTACAACATCAAAAACTCAAATAACCCAATTAAAAAGCAGGGAAAGGACTTGAACAGCCATTTCTGCAAAGATGATATATAAATGCACAGCAAGCATGTGAAAAGATGCTCAACATCACTAATCATTAGATAAATGAAAATTAAAGCCACAATTAGATATAATTTCATACCCATTAGGTTGTCTATTACCAGAAAAATGGAAAATAGCAAGTATTGTTGAGCATGTGGAGAAATTGGAACAGTTGTGTGCTGTTGAGACTGTAAAATGGTTCCACTGGTATAAAAACAGTATGGGGGTTCTTCAGAAAATTCAAAATAGAGCTACCATAAGATCCAGTATTCCCACTTCTGCGTATATTACCAAAAGAAATGAAAGGGTAGTCTCAACGAGATTTACACATCCATGTTCGTAGCGGTACTGTTTATTAACAGTCAAGTTGTGGAAGCAAGCCAAATGTTTATCAATAGATGAGTAGATAAAGAAAATGTGGTATATACATTCTAGCCTAATGGATGAAGGAATTCTTGTCACATGCTACAGTATAGATGAATGTTGATGATGCTAAGTGAAATAAAACAGTCACAAAAAGACAAATCTTGTATGACTCCACTTATATGAGGTATATGAAGTAGCCAAAATTGTAGGAAAAAGATAAATGGTAAGGAATGCTGAGGGAAGTGGGAAAAGGGGAGTTATTGTTTAATGGGTATAGAATTAAGATCTACAAGATGAGAAAGTTCTACAGACGTATTGCATAATAATGTGAATGTATTTACTGCTGAACTGTACATTTAAAAATGGATAAGATGGTGAATTTTGTATCTTTTTAACCACAGTTTTTCGAATGAAAAAATGAATAAATCATTCATTTTTCATGACTCATACGACGTTTTTAGTTGGTATAGGTTTTTAAAGACATGTAGTCCAAACTCCTCCTTTCATGTATTAGGAAATTGAGATGCATAGTTATTAACTAATTTGTCTAATGTTATATACTTTGACAGATTTGGGACATGGAGACATGTCTTCTTATTCTTATGTCACTTCCACTTACTCATGCTACTCATGCCACATTAGAGGCCAATTCCTTAGAAAAATGCAAACCAGATTCTCACTGGCATCTTCTTTCAAGAAATAAGAAAAATACGAACAACTGGGTAACAAATGGGGCTAGGGAAAAGTGAAGAACTTGGGAATAAAAATAGGAAAATCAAATAATAAAGTCAAATATCAGAAAAAACTTCTGTCTTCAGAATGATATACAATATATTAGGGATTTGAGACCCAAAGATCAGATTGTCAATTATAATCAAGCCTGAATCTATTTTAAGAATTACTTGGAATGCTGTCTAGTATTAAAATTCAAAGAGATGCTAAATAATAATGAGGTATTAGTTGTCACTCTATAATTGGAGTTCAAATAGCAAGCACTACTAAATTAAATACGTAATTTCCTCTGAAGCTATTATCTATGTTTACAAAAGCTTTAATCTGGTGGACAGCCCAACTAATGTAAAGATATGCATATTTTGCCACACATTTCATTTTGCCACACCTAGTGGGGGTACAAAAGACAGTTTTTGTTCTGCTATCCCTCTCTATTTACCTATCAATCCAGCCAAGGAAGGCATTTGACTATGAATATTATTACCATATCAGGAAAGAAGACAAAAAGCTGAAATTATCAGGTATTTTAAGGGAGTTAAAAATTCAAATTTCCACCTTGTTTGCATACATCCTGTTTAGAGTTTTTATTGGGAGGCATATTAGTTTTTCAAAAATGAAAATGTTATTCCAAACTTCATAAATAATATTCTGTATATGCTATCATATTTTATTTGAGGTGTTTGCCCAGCTATTTATTAAGGCCACAATGGCCTTCTAGATTTAACTTGTTTGTTTAAAGCAGAAATGTAGCTTCTCTGGCATGTCTTTACCTTCTGGTGAACCTGGCCTGAGGGGAAGATTTTGAGTGGGATCATGAAATTACTGAAATCTTTATTTTATACTTGACATAGAAGCAAATTTTAGTTCTGAAGGGTGCTATTAAGCCCATCTGGTCAACTTATTGTTATTCTAATACATATTAGAATAGAAAGTTATGGAGTAGAATAATTAATCTCCAAAAGATCAATTAATACATGTTAATTTTCTGTAATTTATGTATTCTTTAGTAATAGCTCTACATGTGATTAATTTAACCTTAACCATTCCGGTGGTACTTATTTGTGCTCAGCATATGAAAAAATTATAATGGAACATAAAGGAAAAAAACTGAGTGGACTTGTTTATAAATGTATTTGCAAAACGATAGGAATATGCCAATGGACAATAATTTAAATAGAATTTTCAGTGCCTTAATGGAAGTTTCTTTTTTTTTTTTGTTGAGACGGAGTCTCGCTCTGTCGCCCAGGCTGGAGTGCAGTGGCGTGATGTCAGCTCACTGCAAGCTCTGCCTCCCGGGTTCACGCCATTCTCCTGCCTCAGCTTCCCAAGTAGCTGGGACTGCAGATGCCTGCCACCATGCCTGGCTAATTTTTGGTATTTTTAGTAGAGACAGGATTTCACCGTGTTAGCTAGGATGGTCTCGATCTCCTGACCTCATGATCCACCTACCTCAGCTTCCCAAAGTGCTGGGATTACAGGCGTGAGCCTCCGCGCCCTTAATGGAAGTATTATACCACTTGACAAACAAAAATTGGTATGTAAAATTAAGTAAAATGTGTACAAATCCCTAATAAATGCAGAAATATGGATTGCTTGTCATCAGTGTTAAACATTTTCATTTTTATAGCAAATTATGTGTATACTGCTAATGTAAGTAGGGTGGGACCTTTTGCATTAAAATTATCCCTGCATCAGACATCGTCTACATACACAATAACTCATACACACATCTTGGAAATAGTTTTTTTTTTCCTCTGAGACAGATTCTTGCTCTGTCACCCAGGCTAGAGTGCAGTGGCAAGATCTCAGCTCACTGCAACCTCTGCCTCCCGGGTTCAAGCAATTCTCCTGCCTCAGCCTCCCGAGTAGCTGGATTACAGGCACTCACCACCACGCCTGGCTAATTTTTGTATTTTTAGTAGACATGGAGTTTGACCATGTTGGCTAGGCTGGTCTCAAACTCCTGACCTCAAGTGATCCGCCCACCTTGGCCTCCCGAAGTGCTGGGATTATAGGCATGAGCCACCGCGCTCAGCCGGAAATAATTTTTTTTAGCTGAAGTAAGTAATTCTGTGCAGCAGTTAACATGAACCTAAAATATTTGACTAGACATTTACAGTCAATACAAGCAAGGAAATCACTGAGAAACTAAAACTAAAACTTTTATTGAATAACCAAACAAATTGCAATTGCAATAAACATACCTTGTGTTTTTAAAAACATAACTCCCAGTACATTTAAATTTCTCTGTTTCTTTTGCTAGGGTAGACAGACCTACCCTAACAGTTTTATAAGGCAACAGTGAATATATAAATGTATTCAAAATATATTCAGAAGGTTAGCATTACATCTATGCATAGAATATATCCTCTCCTATGGTCTGATTTGAGGAAAGCAGAAAAGTTCAGCTGCCCAAAGATACATCTACCATTTGTCTGCTAAGGACTCTCTGAGGACGGTTTAGGAAGGAGACAGAGTGGGAAGCAGAGATATTCATTATCATAGATTATATATTATCAATTTGGCAATTAGTTGTTAGATTAGCTTGCTTACCAGGTTGGAATGTCCAAGGGAGACAGGACACTAAATCAAAATATTCTAATTGTGGGAAAGGCCCAATAGGAAAGGCTGAGTACATAGGGCTCTTCCAGGGAAAGCAGATCTACAGGGAACAACTTAATGGGACATCTTGGGTAACTGGATGATAGCTTAGAGGACATCAAGTTGAAAGAATATTGATACCATGTATACATTGCCTCCATTCTAGTATTTATGTCTTTGTCCCAATATATGTCTGTTTCAACAAATATATATTAGCCATTAGAATACAGATATATGCTTTTCTAGTTCCACAGAATTCAACACATTGTTCTGATGATTAAGAAGTCACTGTATTTTTACCTGTTGAGTATCTCTGATGTCTCTCTGATTGGCCATGAGATCTCCCTGACTGACCATGAGATCTCTCTCAGTGGCCATGAGATCTCTCTGAGTGACTATGAGATCTCTCTGAGTAGCTATGAGATCTTTCTGAGTGGCTATGAGCTCTCTCTGAGTGGCTATGAGATCTCTCTGAGTGACCAGGAGATCATTCTGAGTGACCACAAGATCTCCCTGGATATGAGATCTCTTGGAGTGACCATGAGATCTCTCTGAGTGACCATGTGATCTCTTTGATTGGCCATGAGATCTCTCAGACTGATCATGAGATCTCTTGGATTGGCTGTGAGATCTCTCAGATTGGGCATGATGTATCTTTAGTTGCCCTTGAGATCTCTCTAAATGATAATAAGATCTCTCTAAGTGGTTTCGGGATCGCTCAGAATGATGATTTTCTTCTGGTTGGCCCTGAGATTCTTCTGATTTGTCCGGATTTCCTTCTGATTGATGCTGATTCCCCTCTGATTGGCCTTGATTCTTCTCTGCTTGGGCCTCATAATTGTCATTGCACTTCTCCTGAAAAGGATCCCAATTATGAAAAACAAATGAAACATATACTTCATGATTTAAGTCATAATGATATATTCTCAAGACCATTTTCATGGGCAACTGTTTCTTTTAGAATTCCACTGTCCTTACTTTTATTTATCAACCAGCTTTTAGAACTTACAGAATAGCTCCATTGTATCATGTCATTGGCACAAAAATGCTATGCAACTAAAACTTTAATAAAATAAAAGTATGGAAAATTAGTTGTTTTATGAGTTTGACTGTATTCTATGGTCATGTTCTACCTACTAATTTCTGAATGTATGTTTTACTAAACAAACAACAGATTCTGCGACTTTGATAGAATATTTTGTAGTGTAAGTCCTTAGGATGAAAAGGAAAGTGTTCAAAATCATATTTACTCTCTGCCTACTCAATGATCATTAAAAAGAAACTATCTTTTCATTATAAATTAATACTTAATTCTAGAGAGAAAGACGAAGTAAGTAAGGGGAAAGGAAGCTGTAAAAAAGCGGAAGGTTGGCTTAATACTATTCAAGTAAATTAGCTTGGCAACAACACAGCCTTTCTACCTTTTCAGTTTTTAAGCCAAAAAGGCAGTGGAGTGAATCAGCCAAATGGAAATAATGAAACCTCTGACAAAACTCTATGATGCTACATAAATGTAAGTGGATAAAGTCATATAGACCATGCTGAGAAATCAAGCTTTCTACTAGTATATGTTGCCTGACAAGCACAACATGCCCTAAATTTGGCATTATGACTTTTTAGTTTAACACTAACAGAAGCTGGATGCAACTGCTAAACAGCAGGGGAGGTACCAGTACAAAAGATATTATGCACAGAAAACTTTTTTAAAAATAAAAGATGTAAAAAATTAGTTGTTTTGCTAAAACATAAAGCTATAGCCACTCTCCAGCTTTTGTACTGAAAAACCTAAATAGGGAGATTGGGTGAAATGCACATGTACCTTTTCTCTTTTCTAAGTGACTGGTGTTGGGAGCACAGTAGGTCAGTAGGAAAGATAGGACTGAGTTCCATCTTCTAAAGACCCATATGTATCCAAGTACCTCTCCAAAGGAGCTTGCAGTCCCTTTTATGAATGTTTATATAAGAAATGTTTTCATCAACTTGTGTACTATATATTTCCTACCTTTGGAAAACAAAGTGCACATTAGTTTTCTTTCCTTATAAACAAGTGAAGCCTTCTATCAAAAGGTTGTGTTGAATAAATACATGGGGTGAACAAATAAAACTGTGTTCCACTGATAATAAGACTAAATCTTGTTGAGTACAAAACTAGCTTAATAGAATTGTAAAGTATTATTGAAAACTGTAATTATTTCAATTTATTGGTAAAATAATTATGCTTAAATTTTAACACATTTCTTTATTGCAGGGTAATTTTCTTTTTCCGGTGAGTTCAGCTATGATAGTCTCAAAAGTTTCGAAAGTATGAATAATAGGATACTTTCCCAGCCTGGGCAACACAGTGAGACCTCATCTCTACAGAAAAGAAAAAAAAAATTCGCAGGGCATGGTGGCACGTGCCTATAGTCCCAGCTACTTGGGAGGCTGTAGTGGAAGGATTACTTGAGCCCAGGAGGTAGAAGGGGCAGTGAGCCATGATCACACCACTACATTCCAGCCTGGGCAACGGAATGAGACCCTGTCTCAAAAAAACAAACAAACAAAAAATAAATAAAAGGAAAAGGATGCTTTCAATTTGAAAATATTGTTTAATATTTATTCTCAGTTTATGCATCTTGGACTGTATCAGAAGGAAGCTCATGTTCTTCTTTCCAAACTTTATAAATAAATCTCCTCATCCTATAAGGCACAGATCATATGCCATCTCTTCCACCAAAGTTTCTCAAGAACCCCAATCAGAATGAATTACTACATCCCCACAATATATAACTTATGCCCTATTATGCACATACTGCATACTGTCTGGCATTACATTTCTTTCCTATCTTTCTCTTCCACCACCGTACAGACTATTTGAAGCAGGCTGTTCTGGTATCATAGTGCCTGCATAGAGTAGGCATTGAATCATCATTTGAACAATTTTTTTTTTTTTTTTTTTTGAGACAGAGTCTCGCTCTGTCACCTGGGCTGGAGTGCAGTGGCGCGATCTCGGCTCACTGCAAGCTCCGCCTCCCGGGTTCACGCCATTCTCCTGCCTCAGCCTCCCGAGTAGCTGGACTACGGGTGCCCACCACAACGCCCGGCTCATTTTTTGTATTTTTAGTAGAGACGGGGTTTCACCGTGTTAGCCAGGATGGTCTCTATCTCCTGACCTCGTGATCCGCCTGCTTCGGCCTCCTAAAGTGCTGGGATTACAGGCGTGAGCCACCGCGCCCGGTCCATTTGAACAATTTAAAATAATCCTTTAAATATTTGAAAATGCAATATGTTTTTCTCCAAAATAAATAGATAAGCAAATAAATAAACATTTGCTTTTACATGATTTGGCAAAAATGATTTAAGCTCCCGGAACTGCCATTTTTGCTAAATGACCACGTAACACCTTAAGAAGAATCAGTTTATAAGCTAGGATGAAACATTAGCACCAATGTTAGCTAGTGAATCTGGATCTGAGCACCTCTCAAATTCCTCTCTATTGACTGGCTCACCTATACGTGGTTAGAGGAAATGGATTCGTACAGGTATAGTCTGTGCCACCTGTTGCTTCTAGAGTATATTTCATATCTGATATCGTCTGACTTCTGACTTTTACAGTTCATTCACAAAGATACTAAAACTCTTTTTATATTATAACTTAAGCTCAAAGCCTCTGTATGAGGACAAATAAAAATGATTACATAGGATTAATGACAATAACTAATAATCTGTTTTGGCATTTCATAAATTCAAAAGTTTTAGTAATGACTGAAAACAGCAAAAATCAAATGTTTTTTAAAATAGTTACAGGGGAAAAATCAACTAACAAACATTGAATTTAAAGTACATTCAAGGCACCATGGAGGAATACCAAGAAACAATCCCTGCTTTCAATAGAATTTAAAGTAAATCATTAATATTAGGAAATATATTAAATGTAGGATTTTTAATATTGGTTAATTCTTGGTAGTTATCTACCTGTTCAATTAAAGGCTGCTCATTTAAAGGGTGTTGTCCAGACTTGAATCCAGAAGGTTCTTGGGATGTTTTTTTATCATGATTTCTTTCCTCAGAGTTGCTTCTGAATCTTGAGTAGCCTTTGAAAAAAAAATATTTTCTGTATTTTCAAGTAGTAAATTCAACGTATCTCTCAGAGAAGTATTATCTCTGATCTCATTTTTTTAAAGCTATGCACTGGGTTTTGCAAAACTTTTGATATTTCATTACTCTGGTATTATCTGGGAGTCTCACTGAATTCTAGAACAGTCTTTGCCATACTATTTCAATTTGCATACCTTAATAGGGTAGTCTTCTCAGTATATAATACCTCAATTTTGGTTTCATATGCCACCAAAGTTGGGACATACTGTCTGAAATTAAATGAAAGAATACTCCAGTAGAAAAAGGAGAGATGGAGAGAAACTGTCTGCTTTGTATTAATCATGTGAATATTTGTCTCAATTGTCTGCTTTGTTTGGATAAACAAACAAAGACAGTAGAAAACCCATCAAAGAATATCTCCAAAAGGCTCACAAAGATCAATTTTGTGATGACTGGTTAGGCACATAAGAATGGGCCATGTTACCCTTTTTGGCTGCTCTGCCCCTGTAATAACTACCATCATTTCTCTTCTCTTCTCAGAACATATTGAGCCACTGAAGATTCACACAAGAACTGAAATGAAGCTGCAGAGGCAACTGTTGGCGCTTATAGTAATCACGATGTCAAAATGGTTCCAATCTGTTGACTAGATTATGAAGACCTTTAATTGTTGAAAAGACTTCTGTATCGTGGCAATCTGTAGCACATTCATATTAAAAAATGCACACTGCACTTACCAATGAGGTTAGGTATACAGAGGACATTTGTCATGTTCTACCCTACTCTTTTTGTCTTACAACATTTGTATTTTCAAAATGTGGATGCCATAGTGTTCAGATTATTGACTATGCTCTTAACCCTCCTTTATTGCCTCCTAAAAGCAGAACTGGACCAACCAACCCAGGCTTGTAAACAAGTACAAAATATCTCTCAGCTCATATGGTTACTTTTCTTATCCCACTCTCCATTAGGGAAATAATTCTTATAAATTAAAATAAATTTGTATTCATATGACATGGCATAAATTCTTACCAACTCTGTATAAGTCCATGCCCAGAAAAAATAAAACAAGCAATATAATGCAACTTTAGAACAATATTGTGAATTCTTGATTTTACTTACCTAGTTATTCACAAATATTTCAGACTCTTTTTACCATGTGTGACTATTTTCAGCATACTTTACCTCTCTGATGGCAATATCCATGAGTATTTGATTGCTGTCTTGAAGACGATTCCTTTTTACTATGGTTCTGTCTTTTACTCTTTTCTTCTTTTTCAGCATTTGTCCCTTCTAACTCTTTATAGATTATAATGTCATCTATATTAGAAAATACATAAAAAAATCAATAAAATGGCAAAAACCAAATAATAATGTCTCAAGTGAATAATCTATATCCTATCTCATGATATTTCAGAATACCTAAAAACTGGTATCCCTAAAACATGATAATAAAATAATAATAATAAATTTGTTAAACTGTAACAAAGGTCAATCAATACCGACATCTTAGGGTTTGCTGGAATAAGAAAGAAAAATTCCTGTTAGATTTATGGTAACTTTATTTACGCAAAGGCAAAATACTTTCACACTGCAATAGCTCAGGGGGGATATCATCTAAATAAATGATTTTACTAAATGTTATTTCAGTGTCACAGAAATATAGAGCAATAGAGTCATTAAGTTGCTGAATAAATAAATGTAAATCAGTAATTAAATGTAAAGTGATAGACCATTAAATGTCTATCTGATTAAATGTAAGTAATAGACAATTAGTTACATGTATATTATCAAAAAGTAACAAAGAAAAAGGAAGTGACAAAAGTAAGAAAGTGGTGATGGAAGTTCACAGGAGACACCACAGAAGTGAGGAACTTAGATTATTGTAGCAGCAGGAAGCAATCAGACTTGACTCTGTAGTCAGGCATGTACTTACACGTACTCAGGCAGAGAGCACTTACATGGCATAATTTAAAGAATGGGAGACAGGTACAACTTGCTCTAAAATATCTCTCCTAACATCTAGAATGGAAGAGTCTACAGGTGGGATGCTCTATCAGTGGATAAAACTATACTCATGTCAAGGCATCTTTAGAAATAAGCACAAGCCCCCACACCTTCCAGAAGCTACACTCAGGAAGAAGGGGGGGGAAAAAAAAAGGACAAGCTAGGTATTTGGAAAAAACTGGAGATTCTAAAAGAAAAGAAGAGCTGAAAAGGGTACAAAAGAGGCAGTTGGGTGACACAGATTAATCACTCCTTTTTTATTTTGCTTAGTACTAGTCCTGCCTCAGGTCTCTAAATATCTGATTCTGGGATAGGGAGCAAGATGGCAGAATAGAAGCCTCCACCAATTGTCCCCCCAGCAAGGACACAAATTTAACAACTATCTACACAGAAAAAACACCTTCATAAAAACCAAAAATCACGTGAGCACTCATAGTAACTGGTTTTGACTTCATATCACTGAAAGAGGCACAGAAGAGACAGAAAAAACAGTCCTGAATCGCCAATGCCACCCCTCCCCCACCCCCGGCAGCAATGGCATGGTGGTGCCAAGAGCATCTCTGGGCACTGGGGGAGGAAGAACACAGCGATCGTGAGGCATTGAATTTAGTGCTGTCCTGTTAGAGCAGAAAGGAAAACGACCAAACTCACCTGACACCTGCCCATTGGAAGGAAGATTTAAACTAGCCCCAGTCAGAGAGGAATCACCCATCCCGGCAGCCCGAGCATGAGTTCCCACAAACCTCTCCATCAAGGGCTACAGTGCTCTGGATCTCCAAGAAAACCTGAAAGGCAGTCTAGGCCAAGCTTTTCTAACCCGCGGCCTGCAGGCCGCACACAGCCCAGGACGGTTTTGAATGCAGCCCGACACAAATTCGTAAACTTTCTTAAAACATTATGAGATTTTTTTTGCAATTTTTTTTTTTTTAGCTCATCAGCTATTGTTAATGTTAGTGTATTTTATGTGTGGCTCAAGACAATTATTCTTTCAGTGTGGCCCAGAGAAGCCAAAAGATTGGAAACACCTGGTCTAGGCAATAAGGGCTGCAACTCTCAGGCAAGCCTTAGTGCTGAACTGGGCCAACAGAGTGTGGACTTGGGGGGCCACACGACATACTGAGACACCAGCTGGGGCAGCCAAGGGAGTGGTGGCATCGCCCCTCCCCTAACCCCAGGCTGGACAGCTCACAGCTCCAAAAGAGACCCCTTCCTTCCACTTGAGAAGAGAGGGAAGAGTGGGGAGGACTTTCTCTTACATCTTGGATACTAGCTCAGCCACAGCAGGCTAGGGCACCGGTTAGAGTTATGAGGTTCCTGTTTCAGGCTCTAGCTCCTGGACCACATTTCTAGACATACCCTAGGCCAGAAGGGAACCGACTGCCTTGAAGGAAAGGACTCAGCCCTGGCAGAATTCATCAACTGTTAACTGAAAAGCTCTTGGGCACTGAATAACTAGCAGCAATACCCAGGTACTATGTTGAGGGCCTTGGGTGAGCCTCTGAGACTTGCTGGCTTCAGGTACCAGCACAGCCACAGAAGGGTAGAGCACCAAGTGGGCTCTTGGAATCCCTGATTCCAGGACTTGACTCTTGGATAACACTTCTGGAACTGCCCTAGGCCAGAGGGGAGCTCACTGCTCTGAAGGGTGAGTCTCAGACCAGGCAGCATTCATCGCAAAGTGACTTAAGAGCCCCTGAGTCTTAAGGGAACATCTATGGTAGTCCACAGTAAACAATACTCTTCCTGGCCTAGGATGACTGGTTACGGGGTGAGGCTCCTCTGCCTTTAGAAAGGGAAGGGAAGAGTGGGAAGGACTGCATTTTGTGGTATGAGTGCCAGCTCAGCCATAATACAATAGAACACCAGGTAGACTTCTAAGGTTTTTGACTCTAGGTCCTGGTCCCAGATGTCACTTCTGGACCCACCTCGGGCTTGGGGGACCTTGCCACCCTGAAGGAAAGGACACAGGCCTGGTTGGTTTTGCCACTGGCTGATTGTAGAGCTCCAGAGCCTTGAGCAAGCTAGGCAGTAGCCAGGAGTATTTGCAGCAGACCTTGGGTGAGACCCAGAGCTGTGCTGGCTTCGGGTCTGACCCAGTGCAGTCATAGTGGTGGTGGCCACAGGGGTGCTTGTGTCACTCCACCCCAGCTCTGGGTGGCTCAGAACAGAGACACTCTGTTTGTTTAGGAGAAAATAAGGGAAAAGAACAAGAGGCTCTGCCTGGTGATCCAGAGAATTCTCCCAGATCCTGTCCAAAACCATCAAGGCGGTACCTCTATGAGTCTGCAAGAACCACAGCATTACTGGGCTTGGGATGTCCCCTAAAGTAGAAACTGCTCAGATCACAACACTGAAGTCTTTTCAAATATCTGGAAAGCCTTCCCAAAAAGGATGAGTACAAAGAAGCCCAGACAGTAAAGACTACAATAAATACCTAACCCTTCAATGCCCAGACACTGAAGAACATCTACTAGTATCAGTAGGTTCCAGGAAAACATGACCTCACCAAATGAACTAAATAAGGCACTAAGGACGAGTCCTGGAAAAACAGAGATATGTGACTTTTCAGACAGAGAATTCCAAATAGCTGTGTTGAGAAAACTCAAATAAATTCAAGCAAACACAGAAGGAATTCAGAATTCTATCAGATAAATGTAACAAAGAGATAGAAATGATTAAAAAGTGTCAAGCAGAAATTCTGGAACTGGAAAAATGCAATTGGCATACTGAAGAATGCATCAGTCCTTTAATAACAGAATGAATCTGGTAGAAGAATTAGTGAGCTTGAAGAAAGGCTATTTGAAAATGTACAATCAGAGGAGACAAAAGAAAACAAACAAACAATGAAACATACCTACAGGATCTAGAAAACAGCCTCAAAATGGCAAATCTGAGAGTTATTGGCTTTAAAGAGGATGTAGAGAAAGAGATAGGGGTAGAACATTTATTCAACGGGGCTGGGAGTGGTGGCTCACGGGTGGATCACTTGATGTCAGGAGTTTAAGAACAGCCTGGCCAACATGGTTAAACACCACCTCTACAAAAATTAGCTGGGTGTGGTGGTGCGCACCTGTAATACCAGCTACTTGGGAGGCTGAGGCAGGAGAATTGTTTGAACCTGTGAGGCTGAGGTTGCAGTGAGCTGAGATTACGCCACTGCTCTCCAGCCTGAGCTACAGAGCAACCCTCTGTCAAAAAAAAAAAAAGAAAAAAGAAAGAAAAAAAATAGTTCTCAAACCTAGAGAAAGATATCAATATCCAAGTACAAGAAGGTTATAGAACACTAAGCATATTTAACCCAAAGAAGACTACCTCAAGGCATTTAATAATCAGACTCTTAAAGGTCAAGGATAAAGAAAGGATCCTAAAAGCAGCAAGAGAAAAGAAACAAATAACAAACAACAGAGCTCTAATATGTCTGGCAGCAACCCCTTCAGTGGAAACCTTACAAGTCAGGAGAGAGTGGGCTGATATATTTAAAGTGCTGAAAGGAAAAACTTTACCCTAGAATAGCGTACCCAGTGAGAATATCCTTCAAACATGAAGGAGAAATAAAAAGTTTCACAGACAAACAAAAGCTGAGGGATTTCATCAACACCAGACCTGTCCTACAAAAAAGGCTAAAGGGAGTGCTTCAACCAGGAAGAAAAGACATTAATGAGTAGTAACTCATCATCTGAGGGTATAAAACTCACGGGTAATAGTAAGTACACAGAAAAACACAGAATATTAAAATACTGTAACTGTGGTGTATAAACTACTCTCATCCTAAGTAGTAAACGATGAACCAATAAAAAATAATAACTACAACAACTTTTCAGTACATAGGCAGTACAATAAAATACAAATAGAAAGAATGAATAAGACCTACTATTTGATAGCACAACAGGGTGACTATAGTCAATAATAACTATATATTTTAAAATAAAGAGTGTAATAATTGGATTGTTTGTAACTCGAAGGATGAATGCTTAAGAGGATGGATAATCTCTATGATGTGCTTATTTCACATTGCAATTACATGCATGCCTGTATCAAAACATCTCATGTACCCCATAAATATATACACCTACTATATACCCACAAAAATTACAAATAAATAAAAATTAAAATAATAAGAAAAAAATGTGATTCTGATTTTCTTTGAAAAGGCTGACATCTCCTGGAATTACAGATGTGAACTACCATACCCGGCCTAAAACTTATTTTTTAAAAAATGTTTTTGAATTATCCACATCCTGGAATGTGTTGCCGGATTTTTTTTTTTTAAGTGAAATCATATGTAATTTTAATTCTTAGACTTTGTAATTCCAGAGACCACCATTTGATTTGTTGGATTGTAATGGAATTGGGTAGATCTCACCAGCTACAATTTAGAGATGAAATCAAATTGCTGCTCAGCCTTTCATATTGAAGAGAAAGCAAATGCCTATGAACCTGGGTAAGCTGTGTAAATGCCCTTCCAACATAGGCTATGAGGTTATGAAGAAAGCGTCCTTAATACTACAGTATTTTTCCAGATTCTCATGTCCTTTTCCTTAGTTCTCAGAATACATCATTATAAAGACATGGGGCTTTGTTCATTCTGCTCTCTGTAATGATATTCTCCACCGAATCCACCTAGAGAACACTTAGCCAATCTCTCAAGGAGAGACATTTGATTCAGGCCTCACCAAAGAGCCTTAAATTTGAATTCTTGATATACTTAGTCTCAGAAATAAACTGTCAGGACTGAAGAAAGACAGTATTCCTCACACAGTTTAAAACTGATTGCACTGCTTGAGACGCCATATGAATAATTACGTTTTTATTTAAATTGTGTAATTTTCTTGTGAAAAGCATACTTATATTGCATTTTATTTTACAGTGGGTTGAAAGCACTATTTTACATTTATAAACATGGAAAATGAACCACAATTTTTGTTTTGCCATTTTTTAAATATTTAAAATGCTGGAAACCTCAAAAAATGTAAGTGACTTAGGTTCTTCTCAATTTCTGAAAAATTCTGACTATACATACTTCTAGAATACTTAAAACAATGTATAATTGCACATATTTACTTAGCTGTCTCTGCAACTAGATTAGGAGGTACTTGAGAAGAGACCACTGTTCATTTATTAGTGTACTAAGTGCCTAGCACAGAATACAGAGTGGATAATCCATATTTGTGAATTCGTGGTCCAATATATCTAGCAGGCAGAAAAAATTCTTTTCTTTCTAACTACAACACTTTTGCATGTCTCTTTTAGGTAAAAGTAATGAACAGAGGAGTGGAGTTCCTATTAAGTTCTTGCTGTTACCAGTTCGAATTTTGGTCTTCTTTTTGCCTTTTATTTGTTTAAAAAAAAAAAAAAAAAAGACTCTAATACCTTTTGGGTATGTTTACTGAGCACAAAAACAAAAATTCATTTGTAGAGCCTTTTCCTACTTTAGCATGTACTACAATGGAAGTAAAAACCTTGCATCCAACATACTACTGCTTTTCTAAAGCATGTGTTTAGTTATATAAAAACAAAGATATGTATTGTTAAAAAGTATTATTTTCACTGAGAAAAACATGGGGAAATTTATCAGGAAAAAGTATGGCTTTCTCATTACACCGTAGAAAGCAACATGTATTTGTTACTTATTGTGTATTTTTCTTGCCTGCAAACTGCAAGGGCCTCAGCCTGGCGCCGTGGCTCACAGCTGTAATCCCAGCACTTTGGGAGGCCAAGGCGAGAAGATTCCTCGAGCCCAGGAGTTCGAGACCAGCCTGGGCAACATGGTGAAACTCTGTCTCTACCAAAGAAAATACAAAAATGAGCCAGGTGTGGTGGTGCACACCTAGGGTCCCAGCTACTCTAGGGGCAAAGGTGGGAGGATTGCTTGAGCCTGGGAGGTCCAGGCTGCAGTGAGCTGTGATTGCGCCACTGCACTCCAGCCTCAGCGACAGAGACCCTGTCTCAAAAAATTAAATAAAAATAAAAATAAAATAAATTGCAAGGGCCTGTGATGACTAGTCGAAAGTTTGCTGTTCCTCCTGACATGATCAAAACTGGGATTCTCATCTGTCTAAAAAGGTATAAATATGGATATAGAGAACCAACATTTAAAACATGGATACACAGAACCAGCGTTTAAAAGGATAAAACAATGACTTCAAGATTTTTAACAACTCAGTGACTATGAGGTCTTACAGTTATACTTAATCTCCAGCTAACCTACCAAATTCAACTCAACGTCTTTCCTCAGCCTTTCAAATAACTGAACTAATCTTTCCCAAAGCAGACTCTCCAGTATCCTTCCAGCTGTAATCGTCTACTAAAATATAAGTGCCTCCTAAGTCTGTTTACTTCACTATTATTCAAGTTACACGACACCACCTCCTCTCTCAGTCTCCCAGAGACTTAGGCGAGCTGTTTAAACCCCATCTTTCACCTGGATGGTTTTTAATCTCTTTCATGACTACTGCATCTCTGAAGTTTGATAACAAAATCCTGAGAGGAGAGGTAATTTCTCCAGCTTGCCAAATTGCTGGCTACGCAAAAGGGAGGGTTTAGGCCCACTTTCCGGGGCACATATAGCAAATATTTACTCAGCTTTATCCACGTCAGGCAGCATACTTTGTGAACATTACCTGTATTATCTCATTTAATCTTCACCAACTCTATGATGTAGATTTTATTCAGATCAGGAAACTCAGGCCCCAAGAGATGGAGCAACTTGCACAAGGTCACACAACGACTGCATTTTTGGGACCAAGCCACTCTGCAACTATGGCCCTTATTTCCCTGAATTTTGAGATAAACCCATTGCTTTAGCTATTTATCAGTTTTGTTTTTTCTTTTCTGTTAGCAGTTGCAAAAATGTCAGTGAAATCAACACAAAGAAAAGTGCAGGAAGCATGAAGTTTTAACTCAGTGCTATAAATTTCCTTCAGTTCTGGGTTTTTCTTCCTTCAAGGTCCCAGTGACAAGGCAGGACCTAGAGTGAGGTAAGTGAGGAATTCACTTCAGGCACAAAATTCAAGGAGGCCCCCCAAAACTCAGTAATCAAGATTGAAATATCTTAACACAATATTTTCTTTCTTTCTTTTTTTTTTTTTTTTTTTTTTTTGAGACAGAGTCTAGTTCTGTAACCCATGCTGGAGTGCAGTGGCGCAATCTCGGCTCACTGCAACCTCGGCCTCCCGGGTTCAAGCAATTCTCCTGTCTCAGCCTCCCGAGTAGCTGGGACTACAGGCACCCACGACCACGCCCAGCTAATTTTTGTATTTCTAGTAGAGACAGGATTTCACCATGTTGGCCAGGGTGGTCTCGAACTCCTGACCTCAGGTCATCCACCTGCCTCTCAGCCTCCCAAAGAGCTAGGATTATAGGCGTGAGCCACCGAGCCCAGCCTCACAATATTTTCAAAAATAAAAATCAATGCAAAACCAATCCGTGACGAACAAAATATCAAACTTTTTTTTGAAAAGATAGGATCAAAAGCTGGACGTGGTGGCTCACACCTGTAATCCTAGCACTTTGGGAGGTCAAGGTGGGTGAATCGCTGGAGCCCAGAAGTCAAGACCAGTCTAGGCAATATAGGGAGAACCTGTCTCTACAAAACTACAAAAAAATTAGCTGGGCGTGGTGGCACACGCCTATATCCCAGCTACTTGGGAGGCTGAGGTGGGAGGACTGCCTAAGCCCAGGAAGTCGAGGCTGCAGTGAGCTGTGATCATGCCACTGCACTCCAGCCTGGGTAACAGAGTGAGATTCCATTAAAAAAACAAAGACCAGATCAGACCCTGTACTTGCACAGCTCTCCTTCACTTGCTTCACCCTAGTTCTTAAGTGAAGAAAACTTTATTTACAAAAACAGGTGGCCAGAAAGATGGCTGTAGTTTGTCCATTTAATTTTTTAAATATTTCATTAAAATATTAATTATCCCTATTAATGAATTTTTTTTTGTGACTCCTTGAACTTTATACTCGAAGCAAGTGCCTCATTTACCTCGCTTTAACCCAGCCCTGGCCAGTGACCAAATATTATTTTTAAAGTCATTTTAATGCCACAAAATATTTCAGAACTTGTGATGAAGTTGAGGTGGGGGAAAGTAGCAGTATGGGATCAACAGGGACCATGTCTTAGAAGAGGAAATTGATACCGGTCTTGAAATAGATTGCTTAAACACCTTAAAGACAACAACAACAAAAAATACTTAGTTACTTTTCATGGTCATTCCTCCTCAGAAATAAAGTGGGAGGCAGGTAAATTCTTCAACCTCATAAGGGCATCTACAAAAACCCAACCAAAGGTAACATGATTAATGGTGAAAAACGGAAAACTTTTCTCCCTAAGATCAGAAACAAGTCAAAGATGTCCAATCTCACCACATCTAATTAACGTTTTGCTAGAAATTCTATCCAGAGCAATTAGTCAAAAAGAACAAAAGACAAGCAGATTACAAAAAAGTAAAACTATCTCTGTTCTCAGATATCATGATCTTGTATGTAGAAATTCCTAAAGATACACACACACACACACACACACGGAGATTAGCACTAATGAACACGCTCAGCAAGGTTGCAGGATACAAGATCTATATGCAAAAATTAATTCTATTTATATATACCAGCAATTAACTATCCAAAAATGAAATTAAGAAAGCAATTCCACCAAGAAGAGCTTTCAATGGAGGAAAATTAGTCTTTTTAACAAGTAGTGCTGGAACAATTAGACATCAAAATGCAATATAATGAAGTTGGCTCTTAACTCACCCCATATACAAGAATGAACTCAAAATGGATCAAAGATGTAAATGTAAGAGTTAAAACTAGAAAACTCTCAGAAGGAAACAAGGGTATATCTTCATGATTTTCTAGAAATGACTCCAAAGCATGAACAACAACAAAAAACAGATAAATTGTATTTTATCAGAATCTGAAACTTCAGGACTTCAAAGGACACTATAAAGAAAGTTTAGGCCGGGGGAGGTGGCTCATGCCTGTAATCCCAGCACTATGTGAGGCCGAGGCAAGCGTATCACTTGAGGTCAGGAGTTCAAGACCAGCCTAACCTCTGCCTCCCGCGATTACAGGCATGAGCCACAGTGCCCCTCTTCATTTCACTACTTTTTTTTTTTTTTTTTTTTTTTTTTGAGATGGAGTCTCACTCTGGCACCCAGGCTGGAGTGCAGTGCTGCGATCTCAACTCACTGGAGCCTCCACCTCCCGGGTTCAAGCAATTCTCCTGCCTCAGCCTCCCACATAGCTGGGACTACAGGCACACAACACCATGCCCAGCTAATTTTTGTATTTTTAGTACAGATGGGGTTTCACCATGTTGGCCAGGCTGGTCTCGAACTCCTGGCCTCAAGTAAGCCACCCACCTCAGCCTCCCAAACTGCTGGGATTACAGGAATGAGCCACCAAGCCCAGCCAAACTTCTTCATTTCTATGGTACACTCTCCCTCCACTTATCCTGCCCCTTTTAAAGTTCAGCCCTCCCTGCTCTGCTCCCCTACCCTCATCTCTAAGGTGAACCCTTTTTCCACTGTTCCATCCATTTCTAAGGTCCGCCCTCCTTGTTCCTGCTTCTCCTCGCTCCACCCCTGCACTTCCACATTGAAGCTCAGCTCCCACTGCTCTGCCTCTCCCTCTCTCATTTCTAAAGTGGCCCCTGGCCAGGCGCGGTGGCTCAGGCCCACAATCCCAGCATTTTGGGAGGCCAAGCCGGGAGGATTGTTTGAGGCCAGGAGTTCGAGACCAGCCTGGGCAACATAAGGAGACCCATTCTCTACAAAAATTTAAAAATTAGGTAGGTGTGGTGGCAAGCACCTGTGGTTCCACTTCCTCTAGAGGCTGAGGTGGTAGGATCACTTGATTGAGCCTGAGAGCTTGAGGCCACAGTGAGCCGTGATCGTGCCACTACACTCCAGCCCAGACAACAGTCCCTGACCTTGTCTCAAAAACAACTAACTAGGCTGGGGGCGGTGGCTCACGCCTGTAATTGCAGGACTTTGGGAGGCCGAGGGGGGCATATCACTTGAGACCAGGAGACCAGTCTGGGCAACATGGTGAAACCTCGTTCTACTAATACAAAAAAACAAAAACAAAAACAAAAAACAACCTAGACGGGTGTGGTGGCATGTGCCTGTAGTCCCAGCTACTCGGGCGGCTGAGGTGGGAGGATCGCTTGACGCCAGGGGGTGGAGGTTGCAGTGAGCCAAGATGATGCCACTGCACACCTGCTTGAGAAACAGAGCAAGCCCCTGTTTCACACACAGACACACAAACCTAAATAAATAAAGTAGGCCTTTTCTGTTTTGTCCTCCTTCCCCCATTTCTACAGTTTCCTTCTTCCGTGCTCTGATGCCCCTCTCCATTTCTAAAGTCAGCTTCCATCCTCTACTCAGCTCTGCTCACTCCCTATCTGGCTTGGAAAGTCTATTCCCTCCCCTCTTCCCCATTTCTAAGGTGGATAATAGCAGAGGAACTGGTCCGAGTAAAATTCACTTTTTCTGGGTTTGGTGCAAATGGAGGAGGTTAGGGGCATTGATAAAGGATTTATTTTTTCTAAGGTTCCACTCTCCGTGTAGAGGTCTCAAGTTAGAGACTAGAGAGTGCCTGCAAAGAAAGGCGATCCAGAGCGAATAACCACTAGCCAACAAGCAAATAAACGCACCAACCACCCCTTCCAACAAAGCAGATACACCAACCCACCAACAACTCTTGGCACTACCACGCTGGAATCCCTAGCAAAATAGCCTGAGGCTTGCTCCTCCGGGCCCTGGAATCTAGTAATTTAGGACATCCGCTTGGACTGAGAAGAGCACTTGGCCCCATGTGTTTGAAGGAGGCCAGTAATTAGGTATCAATTCTTAGGAGAGTAAAATACACGGAAATGGTCTATTTTCTCCGCCTGCCCCTTTCAGCAATCCTTAATCCCCACGCACTTTTTGTCAGCCTCCCTCAGAGTTCCCCACCTGAAAGGAGAGGGCTGGAGGTGAGGAGAAGAAGAGGAGAGGAGGGATAGGGGCCCGGCAGGTGCGGAGATGCCCTGAGGGGGAAGCCTCTCCTCGAAGCGGTGTGCTCCTCCCGACGCCACTTCTAGTCAGCGGTATGCCGAGGTCTTGCACTCAAGACCAGTGAGCCCAAACTAGTGGGGACTGGGATCCGAGATCTACATACCTAGAGACATATCTAGGAAGTTAACCTTTTTCCGACTGGGACGATTTGGCGACACTTTTTCAGGAACTGTTAGCTTCTGAAACGAAGCCATCTCCTCTGTATCATGGCGTCACACTCCGAGCTCAGGCGCGTGTACCGCCCCCTCACCGCGCGGGAGGAGCACGGTGGGCTAACCTGATCCTCCAATCATAGCCTCTTCCTTTGCTGTTGCTAAGCCCCAAGGGGTGGAGCTTGGCGTATACCTCTCACCAAGTCTCCTATCAGGAGCTTGGCTCACTAGAAAAAAAAAAAAAAGGAAAGACCCGCCCATCTCCCACTGCATACCCCTTTCTAAAAATATTGTCTCCACCCAGAACACTACCTAGTTGGCTACAAGTTTCTAGTGTATGTGGTGTTCCGACCCTTGCCTTTCACAGTTCCTAGAACCCATTTCTCCTCTTTGCTGTTGGCATTCATGGGGAATAAAACCTTATATTCTTGGCTTAATGGGCTGGTGCTCTGCTTCTCTCAAATTCCAAGAGCGAGCCCAAATTTACATCTAGGGAGGATTCACAGGCTTGCAATGCCACATGCTTTCTTTTCTTTCTTTTCTTTTCTTTCTTTCTTTCTTTCTCTGTTTCTTTCTTTCATCTTTCATTCTTTCTTTCCTCTTTTTTTTTTTTTTTTTTTTTTTTTTACTGAGACAATCTCTCTCTGTCGCCCAGGCTGGAGTGAAGTGGTGCCATCTCCATTCACCGCAACCTCTGCCTCTCAGATTCAAGTGATTCTCCCACCTCAGCCTCCCAAGTAGCTGAGATAACAGGAGTGTGCCACCACGCTTGGCTAATTTTTGTATTTTTAGTAGAGATGGAGTTTCACCATGTTGGCCAGGCTGGTCTCCTGGGCTCAAGTGATCCACCCGTCTCGGCTACCCTCATACCACCGTGCCCACACTTTCCCTCCCTCCCTCCCTCTTTCTTCTTCCTACTTTCTTTCTTTCCATCCACCTCGGCCTCCCTCCCTCACCACACCTGGCTATTTCTTTTCCTTCTTTCCTTCCTTCCTTCCTTCGTTCCTTCCTTCCTTCCTTTCTTTTTTTTCTTTCCCTCTTTCTCTCCCTTCCTTCCTTCCTTCCTTCCTCCCTCCCTCCCTCCCTTCCTTCTTCCTAACTTCTTTTTTTCCACCCGCCTCGGCCTCCCTCCCTCACCACACCCGGCTATTTCTTTTCCTTCCTTCCTCTTTCTTTCTTCCTTCCTTCTCTTTCTTCCTTTCTTCCTTCCTTCCTTGTTAGCTTCCTTCCTTTTTTCCTTCCTTCCTTCCTTTCTTTCTTTTCTTTTTTCTTTCTTTCCTGGATCTGTTGCCCAGGTTGGCATGTCTTAACCTCCCAGGCTCCTCTCGGGCTGTAGAGATGGGGATCTCACCATGTTGGCCAAGCTGATCTTAAACTCCTGGCCTCAAGCAATCCTCCCACCTTGGCCTCCCAAAGTGTTGGGATTACAGGCATGACCCACCATACCCGACCTGCCACATGCTGTTCGATGGCCTTAAAGTTGTGTCCATGACATTTCTTAAGAAAAATGTAATTGTTCCTGTTATCACCTAATACTGCTCAATCAAACGCTGTTTTAAAATGTTAGAGAAATCTTGTCACTGGCTCTTCAGTAGAAATAAAGATAAAATTAATACATTTTCAAAGCTGAAAATACATTCAAGCTATTACAGAAGCCACAACATAAACAAATGTCTGAAGAGATTTTGAAAAATGTAAATTATTTAACTATTTATTGCATTTAAGTAAATGCTTCACACCTAAGACCTACAGATTAATAAATCTTTTTCTCCATGCATATACAATTGGCTGAAGACAATAAATGCCTGCAAAATATTAATTTAGGTGCTGTAATTTAGTCTGTCAACAAATACTGAGCTCCTGCTGTGTTAGGTTCTGAGGATGTAGGTATGTACAAAATGTATTTGGGATTGAAAGGAGAAAATTCACCTAAGGAATCAAGAAAAAATTATTTAAATCCTGAAAAATTAGGGGATAATTGTAGGGGTGAGAATGGTATTTCTTGGCAGAGGAAGTAGCACTACTAACACACTGTGGAAAGTTCTGTTAATTCTGTGCGGTGGGTACTGAGAGATGAGTCTAAAGAGATCAACAGATATTAGATCATGGAGTGACTTTTATAATACATTATGCTAATGGTTTGGGGCTTTTTTTCTGTCAGATTTATTTTTCTGTCAGGCATGAAGTGAGAATGAAAAAGCATCAAAGATAGAACCCCAAGAAAATTAGAAAGAATATTGAGTAGAAAATATCAGAGAGATATGGGTAGAATCAGGAAAGAAGTATTCATTTATTAAGGGAGAGCTCCAGGAGAAACTGACAGGTCCATCTTGTCAAGGGTTGATGGAAGGTCAAATGAGCTAAGAACTGATTAATTCATTAAATTTAGTAATTGTGAGATCTGGTTTTTACCTTCTGCAGATTTCTAGCAGGCTATAAACTGATAAATAACTAATTTTTTTTAAACAAACACATATAGCATTTACTATCTGCCAGGCCTTGTTCTGAGAGCTTTACAAATATTCAATAATTTAGTCTTCACAATAACCCCATGAGAAATAATATCTCCTTTTACCGGCAAGGAAAAGAAGGCACAAAGACATTTAAAAAATTGCCCAAGGACACAGAGCTAGTAAATGTTGGAATTACATTGAAACTCATGCAGTTCAGCTCTAAAAATCATGCCTGTAACTCCTACCTTTACACAAGGTAGTATAGGGTGTGTTTTTTTTTAATGGAAGATATTAAATTAAACATGCTTGTAGGTCATGAGAAAGGAGCTAGCAAAGAGAGACACATTAAAAATAAAGAAAAGGGAGGCCGGTCTAGTGGCTAACACCTGTAGTCCCAGCACTTTAGGAGGCCAAGACAGGCAGATCACTTGAGGTCAGGACTTCCAGACCAGCCTGGCCAACATGGTGAAACCCCAACTGTACTAAAAATACAAAAATTAGCCGTGCATGGTGGTGCACGCCTGTAATCCCAGCTGCTTGGGAAGCTGAGGCAGAAGAATTGCTTGAACACGGGAGGCGGAGATTACAGTGAACTGAAATTGCATCACCACACTCCAGCCTGGGCGACAGAGCCAGACTCTGTTTCAGATAAATAAATAAATTAAATAAATAAATAAATAAAAACAAAGAAAAGGGAGTAAGGAAATAATCAATGAATTTCCTTTCTCCCTAGGTTTCAGAATTGAGCCATAGTAGAGATGGGACCAGGAGATAACTTTGAAAGACATTGTGCTTTGCTTGAAATTGCTTATTATTTGATTAATTTGATCTTGCATAACTTTCACTTCTCTTAGTTGAACTTCTCTACCTTCATTCAAATAGGTTCTCTCAAATTCAAAGAGCGAGCAGAAATCTAGCATCTAGAGACAGACTTGCAAAACCATGCAGAAACCAAAGTGAGTCTTTTAAAACATCAGTCTTGGCGTGGTGCTCATGCCTGTAATCTCAGCACTTTGAGAGGTTGAGGCAGGAGGATCCCTTGAGCCCTGGAGTTCGAGGTCAGCCAACAAAGTGACAACAATGTGAGACTCCGTCTCTACAAAAAATTAAAAAATTAGCCGGGCATAGTGGTGCGTACCTGTGGTCCCAGCTACTCTAGAGGCTAAGGTAGGGGAATCGCTTGAGCCAGGGAGGCAGAAGTTGAGGTGAGCCATTATCTCACCACTGCAACTCCAATGTGAGAGACAGAGCAAGATCCTGTCTCAAACGAAACAAAACAAAATAGCAGGGACAATGTGGAATACTGGCCACAGTAGTGGGAACAGCAAAAGCCAGTTTCAAAAGGCAGCAATGGCAGTGTTACAAATCATGGTATCTAGTGTCTGGCAGTGGTGGCCTCCTCAGATTCGTTTTGATGTGTGATTTTAGCTGATACTATAAATTTCTCGCCTCTCTTGGTTCCTGCACTTTTTCCTGAGCTCGGTTCTTTAGACATACTGGCTGTTCCTTGAACTATGTAACATAACAGGCTCTCAATACATTTCTTCTATGCTTAAAGCAGCTAGGATTTGTTGCATTCAACTAAGAACTCTGTTTCTACTGGCATCAAGAGCAATATAAAGGAGATAATTCACTGGTTTTTGCTTCAGTTTTGGGCACCAGTTGTTACTGGACAAACTACAGTGAAACCAAAGAAAATCGACCTGGTTTGTGAGGAGATTTAAATCATGTCATCTGAAGTATGGTTGAAGAAATTTTGCCTGTAGAACAGAAATCTCAGGGGACTATAATAACTCTTCAAATAATTTTATGGGAAGAGGAAGTGAATTTATTATTCGGTCTGGCAGGAGAGGGCAGCATTATTACCCCAAGTGGACCCAAATTACAGGAAAACAGATTTCTGCACTATATAGAGATAAACTTTCTAATAATGAAAACTAAAACAATGGGACAAAACTACAGTGGGAGAAGCTGCATTGAATGGACATACTTGGCACTGTGAATATTAAAGCAGAAGCTAGATTACTGCCTACTTCAATGAGATAGGTTCAGTGGTTACTGAGCTTCCTTTTAATCTGATATTGCAGAAAAAACAGACACACAGAGACTTCTCTTGCTGGTTATTTAAATCACATGACTTAAGACCATTCTCAATTTCTCAGATTTTTAAAATACAAATGAACATAGTAATAAAGGAACATATAGTTAATCATTGCACTAGAGAGGCAATAGCAACATAAACGATTTTAAGTACCTAGAATGGAAATTAAGCACTATATTTCAGTAAAAAACTGAACCCGCTATTTTTTTGATTTTTTTGTAGATATAGGGGTCTCCCTGCATTGCCCAGGCTGGTCTCGAAATCCTGGGCTCAAGTGTCTTGCCCTCCTCGGCCTCCCAAAGTGCTGGGATTTACAGGCATGAGCTGCCGTGTCTGGCCTTAGCTATCAATTCTTGCAGATTTCCTTTGCAAAACCAGGCCCACAGGTGCATGCCACCACATTTTGCTAATTTTTAAAATTATTTGTAGATACGGGTTTTCACCATGTTGTCCAGGCTGCTCTCGAACTCTTGATCTCAGGCAATCCAGTCGCCTAGGTCTCCCAAAGTGTTGGGATTACAGGCGTGGGCCACCACACCTGGCCAAGGTTAAGTTCTTTAGAGAAAGAGCTCGGTTATATGGTTTTTGGCCAACATTTTTTAGGAATAAAATAATTTCTATTGCTAGGTTGTGTGCTTTTTAAGATAAGCTTAATTTATTCTTTGGTGGGTAACCAGTTGATCCCTAAATAGATATATGTTCCAACGATATTTAGGGCAAACCTCTATTTGTTCCTTTTTCCAAAAAAAAACCCCAATTTTTAAATTATAAATTTAAATGATCAGTTTCACTCATATTTTTGTAGGCAGTCTGGAAAATATAAAAAAGTAAATAAATAGGCTGGACGCAGTGGCTCACGCCTGTGATCCCAGGATTTTGGGAGGCTGAGGTGGGCAGATCACCTGAGGTCAGGAGTTCGAGACCAGCCTGGTCAACATGGTGAAACACCGTCTCTACTAAAAATACAAAAATTAGTCAGGCGTGGTGGTGCATGCCTGTAATTCCAGCTACTTGAGGGGCTGAGGCAGGAGAATCGCTGGAACCCGGGAGGCGGAAGTTGCAGTGAGCCAAGATTGCACCACTGCATTCCATCCTAGGTGACAGAGTGAGACTCCAGTTCAAAAAAAAAGAAAAAAAAAAGTAAATAAATAGAACAAATCATTTTAAACATCTTATTTATTTCCTTCTAGCCAGACTTTCTATGTTAAAAAATTTTGAATTTAGCATTTAATGGTACAGTAGGAAATTATAGTTAACAATAATTTATTGTATATGTCAAAATAACTGGAAGAGAAGATATGTAATGTTCCCAACACAAAGAAAAGATAAATGTTTGAGGTGATGGATATCCCAGTTACCAGAGATTAAGAGATTAAGCTCAACTCTGAATACTTCATAGGCAAGTGGGAACTGATAGCCAAGCAACAGGGTGGGGAGCAGTTAACTCTGTTTTTAAAATGATAAAACCAAGTATGAGAATGTTTAAGTAACTTGTGCAAGGCTT